>NC_060962.1:3846731-4009231 GCF_910589235.1 Vespa crabro
GTCCATGTTGCGTACCATCTTGTAACTTAATTTTCCTAGAACACGAGAAGCTGTAATTTATTTGCGAAAAGGATGAAAACCTTGCTACGCGTATGTGCGAGTATATAATAAACGTTTCATCAAAACTAGTTCACAGTAAACGTGAAACGCGATGAATGGACGAAAGTCAAGGATTTCATTTGATAGCTACTATTAAGAAAAAAAAAAAAAAAAAATAGAATTAACAGTCACATAAGGACGTTTTCATACTCTAAAGAAAATTATTATTATTATTTTTTTTTTTTTTTGACATTTCCGATGGGATTGTAAATTCGATAATCGTGTTAATTCGTTCGTGCGCGTTATTAATATTCGCTTAATATCGATCGTTAGAACGACCTATTATCTCCAAAATTTAATGAATTCCATTTAACTCACGTACATTAACTTGCACGGAAAATGGGTAATGTTTCTATCGTCGTCATACATTTATTTATGTGAAATCATTTCGAAATAACAATAATGATTCGAGTAAAAAATGTCTTTTTAAGTGATCAAAGCTTCTTTTTTAATTAATTATAATTATATTATATAATGGAAAAAAATGTAAATAGTACTATTATTGTTCGTCATTCTTTTTACTGTTTATAAGTGAACTGACGACGAATGCTTAAAAAGTAGAAACTTATAATAGTATCAAGACATTCATCGTCGTATAGTGACGATCCAGCTGTCCGTGAGTCGGTTCTGTTCCGAGCCATTAAGCCGGTCACAGACGATCGGCTTTGCATCGTGGTACGACGATAGTTTGTCTACGATGCCACCATCGTAGATCATCGACAGCTCCATTTTTTATTTTTCTTATATATATACAAGTATTTACAATAGAAAGCTAATAATGCTCTCTTGCTATAATTGATGCCATAATTGATATGACGAGAAAAAATATGGCAATATCGAAAATTAATTAAATCTTCGTCAATTAACGAATTCATTTCGATAAATATTAATTATCAAATATAAATGGAATATTTCATGGTACATACTTTAATTTATGTTAAATTAATCCTATATGTATTTTATAATCAATACAATTTTTTAATTATGATATAACATACGGATATAATTAATGTATGTACTTAATAAGTCATAACATAGATACATCTAATGAATTTTATTTTTACGTAAGATTTGAAAAGATAATAATAGATATTTTAATTTATTGCGGAAGATACGAAATACATATACATATGTACCATATATGATCGTATATATAGACATTTATCAGGGTGTAATTTCGTGCGCGTGTTTGCGAACAACGACAAAGATCTGATCGATATCCTCGATGGTAATTCTGGTTATTTTCTTTCCTTCTTGTGAAATTTTCTTGATTACTCATTTACATTTCGTTGTTCTCAGCGAGGTCAACGTCCGAAAAGTAAAGAGAGAGAGGAGAGGAGGAGAATGCGACGAATCGTTGCGGTTCACCGCATTAATAATAATTGCTGAAGCGTTACGAATACGAAGCGACGCGTTGAATCGATTATCGTTTCGCGTTACCGACCTTCGTAACCTCCTCTATTCGCTCGATTGCTCATCCTCGTTTTGTCTTCGCAAAAATGAAAATCAACCGATTGATTAATCGTACCTGGAAAGAAGTTAAAGCTTCTCATTACGTCGAATAAAATGTGGTAAGAATTCGAATACTGTCGGAACCAGTGATGAATTAAGAAGAGTCAATGGATAATATTAAATTGGATTTATATTTATAAAAAAAAAGTGTAGTTTACTCTACGATATATAATAATAATTCACAGTAATCGTCATTTATCGATCGTGACACGTTCAAATTTATTAAATTAATCTCAAAATTAATATTAAAGAAGAAAAGAAATTTTTTAGTCATCCACAAACTTTCATTTAATTAACTACTTTCATTTTTTAATTAACTACTTTTTACTTCATAAATAATTTAATTCGTAATTTCTTTCTTTCTTTTTTTTTCTTTTTTTCTCTTTTTTTTTTCTAAAGAACGTTTTAAATTTGTTATATAACGAATTTTAATGTAGAAACAAATTCATTATATTTAAATTTTTTCCTGTAAGCCAAATAAATCTTCCTGTTAAGTCATAAATAATTATCGTCGAAAGAGATAATTGTTCGTATGAATTATTTCACGAAAATCTTTTGAACAATGACTCGTGCTAGTATGAAACAAGAACGTGCATACATACACATGTATATCCGACATTTTGGGACTACGAGTCGCTTTATTTCACTAACAATCGTCGAAATCGTTGGAACAATCGTGATCCTTCTTTCGAGATTTTTATTGTTACCTATCGAGCCACAGGATAAATGGTCATCCAAAACAAAACGGCCTACGGTACGCTTTTGGCCATACTTTGCATGATATATGTAAACTACGCGTTAGCCCTTTGCCACGATCGCGAGACCATTTATCCTGCGAATCGGTATTTCATGTATATATGTACGTATGTACGTATGTATCTACGTTTTGGATGGGATCACCACGAAAATATAATCGGTTTTCGGTTTTCCCGATCACCCTCGCGATCGTTCGCGAATTTGAATTTTATGCTCGTTGTTTCTCGAACGCACAGCCCCTCGAATTTTCGTTTATTGTTCTTGTAACGTCGAATCGTACGATAAGCTACCTCCATACAAAACTGGTCGAATCGAAAATTTGATTTTCTGCATTGGGCTCGTTGCTTTTTATTTTTACTTCTTCTCTCTCTCTCTCTCTCTCTCTCTCTCTCTCTCTTTTATTCTTTTCTTAATCAATATTATTAATGCTAAATAAATATTGACAATCGAAATATTTGCAACGTTAATGATATAATGTAATAATAATATTGAGAATTTTAAAATTATTAAAACATATAAAATTGTTATAAAATTTGTTTGACAAATGATTCGTAAATTTTCCGAGTAAAAGAAAACTAAATACAGTCGATAATTCGTATATTGAATTATTAAATCGTTTATGTATTATAACTATCTATAAATAGATTTTTCAAATCGGCGATGTGTAAGGTAATCATTCAAGACTATCGATTATACTACGGAAGAAGAACGATACGTCTCACTACTTTTCTAACGGTATATCCCTCTATAGATGAAACGATGCTATTGGAAAAACTTTTGTCGGTAGAGATCCTAAGGGTCGTTAGCCACGAGAGCTCTTGCTGGCGCCGTCGCGTCTCCACGCTTCGTAGCGAACGGTACACGTTGTCATCGACGTCTTACTATTACCTTAACGACCACTTAATCACCTGAACTCGATGAGCCAAGCACCGAGCACGCAATGAGAACGAACTTAAGAGGAAAAATATTCACGTTGAATCATTTTCTTTTATTAATTGTTTGTTAACAGCCATCGATAACCTATTAATTTGATCTATAATTCTATGATTGATTCGATTAAGATGCTTTTACGAAAGATTAAAAATAATTTATGATCTAAAAATAATGTATTAAAAAATTGTTTATAAAAATTGTTTATAAAAATTGTTTATAACCAATTGTTAAACGTATATGGATAGATGTATATATATATATTATGTAATATTGATTAATATAAAATGTTGATTATTGTAATTATTTATTAACAAATTTATTTAATAATAATTATTATAAATTTATTAAGTAATAATTTATTAACAAATTGTTTATAATTAATTATTCAATTCATGAGTGGATGCATGTGTATCTATATGTATTATATAATAATGATTGATGAAAATTTATTATTGCAACTATTTATAACGAATTGTTTCTAAAAAATTGTTTATAACAAATTTTTATAACAAATTATTAAATTTATGCATACATACATTCGCATATAAACATAATATATAATGCAGATTGATAAAAAATTAATTATTGAAATTATTTATAACGAATTGTTTATAACAAATTGTTTATAACAAATTGTTTATAACAAATTATTCAATTCATGAATGGATGCATGTGTATCTATATGTATTATATAATAATGATTGATGAAAATTTATTATTGCAACTATTTATAACGAATTGTTTCTAAAAAATTGTTTATAACAAATTTTTTATAACAAATTATTAAATTTATGCATACATACATTCGCATATAAACATAATATATAATGCAGATTAATAAAAAATTGATTATTGAAAAATTTATAACGAATTGTTTATAACAAATTGTTTATAACAAATTATAAAATTTATGAATAAATGTATGTGCATATAAATGTAATTCATAATCATAGCTTAATAAAAAATTGATCATTGAAATTATTTATAACAAATTGTTTATAACAATTTGTTTATTAAAAATTGTTTTTAACAAATTATTTACAGATAGATCCACGTGTATTTATATATATATATATATATATATATATATATATATATGTGTTATATGACATTGATTGATAAAGTTGTTTATTGAAATTATTTATAAAAAATTGTTTATTACAATTTGTTAAACAATTGTTATTGTTATGTAAAAAGGCAGAGAAAAATCTACCCTTTAAAATGGCCTTCGAATGAACTTTCTACGACCTTTAGTACCAAAGATATTCGCAAATAAATAAAATATAATGATATTTTCATTGAGAAAAATTGACCTATATAATTTCTTTAATGAAGTTATTGACACACTGGCTTACATAAATTCTTGGAATTTACGCGAGACTTGTCAGCTGACAGACGTAAATGTCAGCTGGCAGACGTAAACACTTTTTTCTACTATACTACTACTATGCACAATGTATAGACAGGTTATAGGAATGATGAATGGAAATATTTCGACGGCGATATCTCTTGAACAAAAAGTCGTAGAAATGTGAAAAAAAGCTTGTTTTAAAGGGGAAAAAAATTCCCTCTTTTCATTTATGAAATTTAACATTATCATTTCATATATATATATATATATATATATATATATATATATATATATAATTAATTTCGTTAATATCACATAAATGATCTAAGTACATATATACGTAGTCATTATCAATGAATTTTTAAAGTCAACATTCTTGTGGATAATCCAACATACACGTATACACATTTATAATCCCACATTGCAGTATATTTGATTTTTAGATAATTCATCGATTCCATCAATAATTATTATTATTGAAAATATATATTTTAATTATAATTATAATAATTCAGATACAAAAAGTAAATTTTATCGTTTGCAATTGGTAAAAGCCAATTAATATAATTTAACAAATGTATCCGTTTTACTTTTGCCTTTAGGAACTAGACTGCCTCTTTAAGGAAAAAGGAAAAGGAAAGAAAATGAACTAAGAAATTACGAAAGAATGAAAGAGGAGAAAGAGAAAAAGAAGGAAAGAGAAAGAAAGAAAGAAAGAAAGAGAGTTAGAGCCAGCTATTAGAGGAAAAGAGAGGGAAAGTCATAAAGGCGCACGCACGAGTTCGTTTCCTCTCCGAAGAGCCTTTTTCTCGCGCGCAAGCTTTTAAGCCGTTCCTTTAAAAAAGGGACAGAGTACGCTTATCGCGGCTCGCGTAAATACGCTCGGACACGGAGCGAGTAGAACGTAGAAAACGGCGCTTCTCACGGTCGTCCGTGCGGTTTAGCCGGCGAGTCCGTCTCATGCATTTAAACGGGTACGATAAGAACGTAATTATATTTAATAACGTCCAACGTGGCAACCTCTCCCCTCTCCCCGTCCCCCTTCACTCACCCACCTTTACACTTTTTTTTACCCTTCCCGCCATTTTTCCGTGTTCACGATCAGATCGGCAGTTTCCACGAAAACCAAACATATAACGTGTAAAAGGTACAACTACATCGTTATAAACATTTATAAAAAATTTTGCTTCTGTGCCATATATTTTTTTTTTTCTTTTCTTTTTTTTAACGCGAGAAATTTTTTTCCCTTTCGGGAACAAACTTTTGTTTATATTACTATCAATTAGATTTTTTTATTTCTGGTTATTTTTATTTTTTGTCTTTTCATGTAGAAAGGGAAATTGTGAGGAGAAATATTTAGAAAAAATATTGCGAAATTTAAATGAAATGTTAAGTCCAAAGATTTCTCTTATTTTTAATTAGATCTTTTTCTTTTTTCATAAATTTTTTTTTTTTCTTTTAAGAAGAATAGAGAAAGAAAAATTCTTGCTGAAATCTTTAAAAAGATTAAACAAGAACATTTTTTATTTTTTTAATATAAACATTTCCAATTAGTAACCGAAAGAAGAAAATTTTAGTCGATTGAACAAATATTGGGAGAGATCGATGGACGAGAATTTGTTCGTAATTAATAATAATCGTCATTCATTGATAACTATCACGCGATATCGTTCCCAATGAATTTTCATACATGGAATTACGCGACGATTTATTCACAAAGGACAATAGTCTGATCGATCGCGCGTGACGAATGACCTCGTCGAGTACGTTATTCGCTCGTTTAATAAATTATTCCTAACGATTATTTAGATCTGTGATAGAAGGATTTCAAATTTCGTTAATGATTTATTTCATTTCTTTGAATTTCCAAAAAAAAAAAAAAAATGTTAAAACTATTGAATTTTTTTTATTACATAAGTACACATTTAATGATTATTTGACTAGTAATATACAGGAGATGGTCTATTAATTTTATTTATGTTTCCTATAAATACGAAGTATTTAATAAAGAAAAATTTAAATTGTGATACTGAAAAATGTAAATTGAAATACTGTACATATTGTCGTAAATATATTATTAGTTTCTTATTAAAATAAAGCTGAAGCACAAGAAAATCTATTCGATTCAAGCTTCTTTCTACTAAAAATTACTATGGGTTAAGAGTACCTTCGTAAAATAAAGACGTCAGAAAGCGGCTTATAGAGACTATTCGTGCTGGCATGTTGGTTAAGTAGCTACTACCGTCGTTGGAGAGTGCGTCCAACCATATATTTACCGACGACTCCAACTACTCGAGATTCCTTCGAGAATCGAGCTAACACGACGCTCTCTACTTGTCTTTTCTTATAGCATGAAAAACAACCAACCAAAATTCTTCTAAGAATTGCCGAAATTATTTCCAAGTATTTCTTTATGTTCCTCCATTTACACACAATCACTTTTATTATTTTTATTCGTCAGAATCACGTTTATATAACATATAACTATATAAACGTATAAAAACTTATAAAAGTATAAAATATTATTTTTATACGTTTATATAAATCTTATATAAAGTCTTGGACGTATTTAAAAGTTGACATTTTCTAAACATTAGTCGAGAATCGTATGAAAAATTAAATATGAAATATCAAACTTATGTATATAATTTATAATTTATCTTTTCTTCTATTGTCTAACAATTAAATTTAAATAAAGAATATACTTACGAAACCTACTATGATATAAGTACATTTTTTCTTTCTATTTTTTTCTTTTTTTTTAATTTTTTTCATTCATATTCTAATTAATCTAATTTATCTGATTCATCGATTCATCCTATACATGTTCCAATAATTTGATTTTAATATGCGAACTTACAAGAACAAAATTATAAACAAGCATAGTTATATGATATTATTGTTAATTAGTTGATTAACTTAAAACAATTGAAACAATTGAACAATTGAAATAGCAAAAGTTCTCAATCCATTATTATTGTTTTCAAATGATATGAAAGTAATAAAAATATCTAACGCACTACTTGAATTGAAAACGATATTTTTGATGTGAAAATTATATTAATACACAATAATATTTTAAGATACATGAAAAAGAAATATTTTGAATACGTAAAAACGTTATTCCTATTAGCTGTTATTATTCTTCCTTATTGAACATACGTATGCAGATAGAAAAATACATGCATGCATAAAAGCATGCTTATCTAAGAATTATTATGTTTTTCATTGAAATACCGACAATGCTTAAAGTTACTATTCTGAATATAAAACAAGAAAAGGAGATATTTTAACTGTTTCAAATGATTATTTTTTCCTTTGACGCATCTTTGGTTCCACCATACTTAAACCAACCTTCAACCATCTTTCTATACGTGTATTACCGTGACATTGTTCTATCATTTTCTATCGTCTAAAAGGAAAGGTTCGACGTAGAGTTACGCTCGTTCGTCGAGCTAGTAGCAATTTTCTTTTATAAAAGACTTTCATCCTCGAGAGGGAGGCAAGGAGAAGGAGCTATGGAACACCGAGGCTAGGAGTATCTCGAGCGCGGTGAAGCCAGTTTCAAGAGTTACTTCGAAGATCATTTATAAACTCAAAAAGGGAAGTAAAGTGAACTCGATGACTCTAGTTTGTCGGTCGAAATTGCTGTTGCTTCTGTTGCTACTCTCTTTCTCTCTCTTCATTTCATTTTTCTTTTCTTTATTCCTGACATCGATATTTTATTTATTTATTTTTTATATATAATATTTTTCTCACTTATTTATATTTACGTTTTATAAGGTGATATATTACATTACGTGCTTGAAATATTTCTTATTTAAATAAAATAAATGAAAAAAGAAAAATGCATAAGAATGTGAATCTTTATTTCAAGGCCATTCAACGAATTTCGTATAGTACAGTCATGGATTCCACTCCTTTTATAATTCACTGGTCGATCGCTTTTAGGCTCGTGTGTAGAGAGAAAGAAGTGCAGGATATAAATCACGAGAAGAAAAGGAGTGCGTCTGCAGCTAGAATGGGGTCTTGCCTTATACATTACCAACGAGAGAATGTGAAAAGGGAAATATCGAAGATCCGGTACCGTATTTTTGAATATGAAGCGAGATGACATGGCTCCATAGAAAGATGGAGGATGAAAGAGAGAGAGAGAGAGAGAGGGAGAAAGAGAGAGAGAAAGAGAGATAGAGAACAAAAATGCCATTTGCATTCTTTACCGCGATAAATAAACAATTACAATGCAAATTTCTTCCATATCCTTCTGTCGACAAAGAAAGAATTATTATAAAAAGAAATAAATTTATTATACTGATCGTCTTATGCATCCATTTACTTTCGTCATTGTTATCAAATAATCAAAAAGAATCGTTATATTTAAAAATCATCGAATTCATTTAATATACTTAATATAGATAATTTATATAATACAAAAAGAAATTTCTTTTTGTATTATATAATTTTTTATTATTTTTTAATATAAGAAAAACTAAATATTTCCTTTGAACGAATTCAAACTATGTTTCTAATGAATATCTGTAATTATCGATATTTATGTTACCAATATAATATTGTCAGATATAAACATTGTTTGATTTTTTAATAATAGAGACTATTTCTTAGATTTGTAGTTCATTCGTACGTCGATAGTCTCGTTGATTAAAGGCTGATAAACGGTCGAGCAGTTTACGGAGTGCCTCGAGGTCATCCTTCCATCGACGTCGTCTTATCTTCTCGAGACGAGCTGCGTATACATTGGAATACATGTAGCTGGGATTCAATGGCGTCGTCGACGATAATGGAAGGCTTTGCCGGAGCGTGTATCAACATCGACGGCCATTCCTATCGAGTATTCGAATCTCTCACGGTCTTCCGCGTTCTCGCTACAAGAGCCCGGAAGTAGAAGGAGTTATGCTAAAGGGAAAAGGCCTTTTCTTTCTTCCTCTCTTTGTCCGGTTTTCACCTCTTGCAATATCGTTTCGATCGGATTCTCTTCGAGATCGGAAGCTATTTCTGTGATAGAGAAGGAGAAAGAGAGAGAGAGAGAAAGAGAGAGAAAGAAAAAGAGAGAGAGAGAGAACAGACAAAATGTTGATTTCTTATAACGTGAAAATAAAAAAGAGATAAGAGAAATAAGAAAGAAAATCTAATCAAAAGATATAAACATAATATTTGACTCATTGGATATAAAGTAAATAAATCGAATTAAATGTAAGTACAAGCAAAAAATTAATTGTTCTCTTACGCGCGGTTCTGCAAATTAATTTTTGTTTTTTCTTCACATTACACAAATATAATGTTAATTATTCATTGATAATGTTTTGTCAATTTTATTTTCTATATCTCTTTGTATCTCTCATAAGTACAAGAAAATAAAAAAGAAAATAAAAAAAGAAAGAAAAAAAAACTGAAACCTTGTCGATCGATTAGAGATCAATATTTATTGATAATTGTCATCTGATCGTTCTCCTTCTAGAAGTATTTTAATCAGGATAGCTTCATTTCAATTCCGAATACCCGAGACACTGATATTATACGCGAAACGCGTGTATCTCAAGAAGAGGAGACGAGAGCATAAAGACGTACGACTGATCAACTGCGAAGCTGCCTTTATATAGGGAATGTAACAATGCTTGTACAATAATGATTTGTATTGAAGATCAAAAGATTCGAGACGGAGGAAAGTGAAAGAAGAAGAAAAAAAAATAAAAAGATGAACGGAATGAAGATAAAGGTAAAAAAAAATAAAAAGGAAAGAAAGAGAAGGATAGAGATACAGAGATAGATAAAAAGAAAGGAAAAATTTAATGATGATAAGAATGACGATAATTGATAATTTATTACATATATAAATACATTCGCATATCTTTATGAAAAGATACAATGATTAGGAGTAATAATAATAATAATAATAATATGAATATTTTAAATGGACATACAAAATTTTTTTCATTGCACTATAATGCACGATATTGTAATTTTTTTTTTCCAGTAATCGATATAAAATATTTTGAAATTATATTAAAAATTATTTTATCCTATTACCAAAATATAATAAAATTTGTATTATATAAATTCCGATTGATGAAAAAATAAATATCAATTGATTTAATGTAGTACTAATTAATAAATAGAAACATAATCTTTTTATTTGAAGATGAAAATTTTTTACTTTTAATTAAATATATTGACGAAGAGAATACTAGGAAAATAAAATATAAAATCCCTAGGAAACATAACTATAAGTGAAGAACCGTTGCTACAAAGGAATAGTAAAGAAGACTATATGGTGATCGCTTCGATTCGTTCGAATCTATTTTACTTTTTAAGGCAACATCCATAGCTTTCTTAGTCTGTATTTCTCTTTTTGGACCCGTTTTCGACGAAAAAAAAAGAAAATAAAGAAGAGAGATGGAGATAAAGGATTGTTCGATAATAAGAAAAGAATAAGATTTGTCAGAACCTTTTTTTTTGTTCACTAAGAGAAAATGAAAATACAGGGTAATATGATATGATATTACAATTTTAATTAAAAAAAATTTACCTAGCACTTTTTTATATGAGGATACAAGTCTTTGCTGTATCACAAAAGAGAATATGAAATTATTTTTTCACGCTGCTAAGAAGAAATTTTCCCTCTTTTTCATATTCAATTATTCCCATATCACTTTGTGAAATTTTTCGTTGAACGTTTTAAAAATGTTGTAAAAAATTATGTTTATCAATTAAAAAATACTGAGAGACGGATTAAAAAAGATAAAGAAAGAAAAAATCTGTGTTATCTCTTGACCTTTGAAGAATATATTATAATTAAGCATTATATCTCAGACAAAAAGGCTCGTTGAAACTTTGAAAAGAAACATAATTTTCAATAGAAATTTCATATTTATCCAGTTTAACATACTGAAATGATTTTACGTCTGGCATACATTTCACTAGTACGTGAGACGACTAATCTTCTATAAGTACGAACCGACTACAGAGAATACAATTAAAATTTGTTTATAATCTTACGTAACTCGTGTTAATTTACTTTCGCAATAAGTAAAAATGCAAACAAAATAATTCATTTCTATAGAGTTCTATCTGTTACTAAAATAATAGCGAAGAAGTATTTTAGTAAAACGTTTTGAATTTCCCTTTATATCTTTCTCAATATCGTCATTCTAGAAACGGAAGGGAGAGTATATTTCGTTTGAAACGCGAAGAAACGGAATTCTTGAGAACGTTGAAAAGAGAGAAAGAGTTGT
Organism: Vespa crabro; assembly: GCF_910589235.1. NCBI lineage: Eukaryota > Metazoa > Arthropoda > Insecta > Hymenoptera > Vespidae > Vespa > Vespa crabro. The sequence goes on from NC_060962.1 coordinate 3,858,633, forward strand.
GGGGGTTAGTGCACGAGTAAGGGTTGGTACGCGAGCTTGTCCGTGAGCTTGTGAGGCAGAAACGGTGCAAATCGCTCGAAGCAGGAATGCGAAATGCGAATGGTGACTGTGGCGTTTCGTCGTTCCGCCATTTTCCTCGAAAACCGACTGGTGCCGCCGTCGCCATCTCTGACGTCGCCACCACCACGTTCTCGATTTCCCCGACACGGCTGGCTCGTAAAAAGCGGACGACACGATTTCGCACTTTGCTCGCTCGAACCTTCGCGTCTCGTCGGGTCACGATCTCCTGGAAAAATGGCTGCCGAACGGTACGAGGAAACGAATCACGGCCGCGATATTTACCAAGAAGTCTAATCGATATCACATACCGATCTCGGGAACGAAAGAATTCGAATCACTTTTTATGGAATTACCTATATCGTCTGCATATAGGATTTTTGTTTAGCTAAAAATATTTTAACGTCCAACGTTTTTTAAAATATCGAAATTTCTTTACTTATCGTTATTTGATAATCAAATTTTTATCTATAAATAATTCTTATAGCAAATAATTTATTTCTGTAAGTAAAAGAAAAACTATGATTTATTTTTTATAATAGATAATTACTTTACCTTGAAAGTGAGATATTAATATTTAGAATTATTTTTCAAATCAACAATTACTCATTTATTTTATTGTACGATTGTTTATTTTTATATGAGAAATTATATTTTCTTCTAATACAATATTATTCGAATGTTAACGGCAATTGTTATTCCTAAAAGTCATTTTAAATATTGAATTTAATTCACGTTACTCACATTTTTCATTTGATAAGCGAGTATTTTAAAATATTTCACGCTTCAGTACGATACTTCAAAAAGAATTTTAACGAGTGACAGAATTAAAAAAAGAAAGAATACTGTCAATCTCTGTTATTATAGAAATTATGAAAAAAAAAAAAAATGAAAAAAATGTACAAGATATAACTCTTGTGTACAATTAAAGACATGATTATAGAAAAATAAAGACACTATTCGCAAAGTTTCATTGTTGAAAGGAACATTTTAATGAAAACGAAACTTTTAATTTATGAATGTTTATATATTATAACAATGCTTCTATTTGTTTTACAATAATACCCTACCGCATTTGTATGGTTTCCAATCTCTTTGAACTTTATACTGTAACAATGATGTTTCCCCATTTGGACTCTGTTTTATGAAATCTTTAACAAAGATGAAACATGAAAGCTCCCAACAAGTACTTCTCTTGTAAATCATGTTTTCTATCGTATAAAGAATTCGTATAGAGAATACAATAAGAATTCATTTTCTTGTATTTCTATTTTTTATTACATAATATTTTTAATTACAAATAATATTGTGACTTTAGTAATTATAGTAATTTTAATAATTTTAGTATCATTTATAGATTTACAGATAATATTATATATTTCATTGAAATATCATTTCTATGAATATACAATGCAATATTAATAATTCTATGATAATATAGAAACCATAATTTATTGTTTATATTATGAACGACGATCGATATTTATCGATCCGTCCTTTCTTTGCGAAGAAAATGTATTATTCTTCATAGTAATACCTATAACAATATATACCTATAATAATATACACTTATATACAACTATATATGATGTTACAAATTTGTCTCATAATAATCATTATTATATAATTAGAAAAAATGGTAACAAATAATTTATATATATATAGAAATATTTAACATTTTTTGAAATAGTTAACCATGTCGATTTTTCTCGTAGTTCGATTAATATGAAATCTTCCATACGCATATATATATATATATATATATATATATATATATATATGTACACATATATACAACATGATTTTAAAATGTCATGAAGATAATTAATCCGACGTTTAAAGTCCATTCAGAAGGATGCGACTAGTGCGTATTAGAGCTTAAAACGAAAATTTACGACTTTTCGATTCGTTTGAACGCGAACGCGAAAATTCATTGGGAATGGCCAATAAATCGCCAACGCCGTCATACGTTCGATCGTGATCAAAAAAAAAAAAAAAAAAAGAAAAGAAAAAAAATAAATAAAAGAAAAAAGACATATAAAAAAAAAGAGACAAAACAGTTTCGGTCGAGTACAAAACTCGAGTGAAAATTGAAAAAGTATCACGTTGGATTGATAAAGCTGAGAGAATTCACAACGATGTGTCGTTTTCTACCTATGCTTCCAGTCGCTTGTTTCTTTTTTCTCCTTTTTTTTTTTTCTTTTTGATGTTTTTTGTTAATATTACGCACGTTCATTGCAGGTTCATCAAATTCGATAGAGCTAGATACGCTACTGATCCAATAAATTTTGATGAGAGCAATATCTGAAAATATACAAATTACAGAAAATTGCAATTACACGTGCAAAAACTGATGGACCAAAATCAAATATAAACTTTGAAAAATGTGTATATACGTATCAAATAAAAAAAAAAAAGAAAGAAAGAAAGAAATGAAAAAATGGTCTATATAAAATTATTGAAAATCGAAACTTCTTAAGTTTCGATTAGAAAAGATAAGAATCTTCTATTACATTTGCACTCTCCTCCATAAGAATTGTTAGTTATTTGATGTAATAATTATTATTTATCGTAATAAATAATATGTATCATTATATATATATATATATTATTATATATATAAATATGTATTATATATATATATATATATATATATATATATATATATATATATATATATGTAATACATATGATAAGAGTGTAAATAAATTTTCTTTCTGATCAATGAATGTAACATTACAATATCTATAATCAATATGTACGAAATACATTAAGCTCTCATTAGGGGTAAGAATATTGGGAGTGCATGTAAAGGGTGGTAAAATGATATACCTGACGACATCTACGTCATAACATTGGAAACGCCGTCGGTATAGAGTTTCGAACAATATTCCACTGATGGCAGCACCCTGAACAAATTTTCAACCCCCTTTACGAGATGATTCAACTTCTAAGAAAAAGAATTCGTATTAAAGACATTTGGCATATTCAACAATGTGTCAAATTTTTAAAGAATAACCTTGCAAAGATTTTTCCTTTTCTTTTTAATGAAGAAATTAAATAAATTTAATAATTAAAGAAATTTTCACGATTAGTTAATTGTATTTGACTTCGAAATAATAATTTTAAATATATTTGACGTACAATATATTTGAAACATCTATATAAAAATATATTTTATGTTAATTATTTTGTATGATCATTTATTTGATTCTATTTAATTTAGTTTTATATATTATTATTATTATTTTTAATTATTATTATTATTATTATTTTCTTTTTTGTTTAAAATTGATCACAATAACTAATCAATCAAGGAAAAAGGAAGCCATACCTCCTTCCATTTATTAGGATACAGATTAGGTAGTCGTCGAGTGATTTATACTATCGGTTTCCCACTCCAGAAAACAGTCTGCGACCAGCACGACATGAAAATACCTACCTACGGCCATGATTCTCGATACATCAATTTTATGCAGAACGCACCGATTTGCCTTTCAATTTTCATGCAAATTTCTCGGCTGGTCGTTCGTAAAGGTCTTTGTCCTCCTTGCCCTAGATATCTTCTCTCTCTCTCTCCTTCTCCCTCTCTCTCTCTCTCTCTCTCTCTCCCTCTTCTGTATTTCTCTTTTCCTTATTCAAAATTTGGTTTTCAAACATTTTAAATCGCTGTTTTAGTAATTCTAATACCTTATATCGATCTCTTTCATTTGTTGTATATTTATTCTATTATAATTTTCTTTTTATATATTGTATCATACATTGTTATGATAATATATGTTAATAATTTTTTATTACTAACTATTATTAACGTATATCTTATAAATAAATTTATTAGGTTCTTTTTCTTTTATATTAATTATTTTAATTATATTGTAACAATATGATCTTTTATAGATTCTAAATCTTCTATAAGATTATTTATTTATAGAATAATACGTTTTTATATTTTTCTTATTATTATTTCTCTCTCTCTTTCTCTCTCTCTCTCTCTCTCTCGCTCTCTCTTTCTCTCTCCGTCTCTTTCTCTGTCTCTTTCTTTCTCTCTCTTTCTCTCTTCATACTTTTCCAAACCGATTATTGCTTTTCTCTCTTCTTTTCTGTCGTCGACCAAACTAAATTGATGCGACATCAGAGTAACAGGTTCTCAATTTAGCAGATAATATTAAAAGAGATGCTTCTCGAGTACCTACTTTCTTTCGATCGATCGATCGATCAAATTCGTCCATCGAGTGATGGATAATTTGAATAAAACGACATGATTGCATTCCCTTTAATTTATGATTTAAGATCCAAAGAATGAATTCGAAATGATATTTACAATCCTATTGTGAAATCATCCTATATTTTCTACATACAAAAAATTATAATGACAAAACGCATAGATGGATTTACATTCCTTTTATAACTTACCTATTAAAATTTGAAAAAAAAAGGAAAAACATTTCAATCAGACGATATCAATGGAACTCGACGATTTTTTTATTCGCCATTTCAATTTTAAATCTACTACTGTACGATTTCAAAGGGAGATCAATTCTATCGGAAAGATAAAAAAGGTATTAGGAAGAAGATTAAAAAAATGAAGAATACAAAAAAGATGAAAAAAGAAAGAAGAGAAAAGTCAGGAGGTCATCGATATTCGTTCACATTTGATTCTTTATGCTCTTATCCTTCTGTGATTTTACTTTAAAGTGACGGGAAAAAGCGCAGATTTCCTCGCCAATCGTGAGAGAACTTTCCCTTTTCATGGTTCAATCCCAAATAGGAATATGACGGTACGTTCGATTCCTGCCGTCAGTAGTGATAATTGAAACTGTAAATTAAACCTTCAGGATAAGCTTTGCGAGCAAATAAGTTTTTAGATTTCTCTTCCCTTCTCTCCCCCATCGATACTTTCCTTCCTCCCTCCCTCCCTCCCTACCCTCCTCTGTCTCTCTATTTCTATCTCCATCCCTATCTTTGTATTTGTCTCTATTTCTCAATATATTTGTTGATTATCGAAGATGAAATCAAATCTGTGATTAAGCGATCACTTTGTGAGATCAAGAGTATCTTTTCCGATCAACACGGTTAATGTGTGTACACGAGAAAAATAAAAAGGCAAAAGCTAACGATTTCTATTACTTTCCCAATTACACAATCCATTTTTGATTAAACGAATTAGATTGAAATCGTGGTGTTTGTATTTAATAAATGTTTCAAAGATCTTATTCACTTTTCTTTTTTTTTTCTTCATCAGAAAATTAATTACTATTTACACTCGTTTCTCTCATTGTAAAATTATTTTAATTAATGGTCAAGAATAATAGATAGTAGTTTTTATTAGAAAAAAAAAAAGAAAGAAAAAGGAGAAAATTGAAAATTACAATATATATATATGAAACTTAGGTCTTATTATTTGAAAAGGAGTTTTTAAATGAAGAAAATTATAAAATTATTTCTATACGAAATACAATAAGCTCGCATGTTCCAAATTGTTGACACAAAAGTAAAGTTATATAAAGTTAGAGGAAGGGTGCGTGTGTGTGTGTGTGTGAGAGAGAGAGAGAGAGAGAGAGAGAGAAATAATATACGTACGCGCTTTTGCTTCTCTCGAAAAGATATTAAAATTTTTTGATATTTCGTGACTGTGAAATAACGCGCTTTCCACGAGCAAGTAATTTTATAATATCGAAATACTTCGATGCACAGCATTCTCAGTGGATTCCGACGTGTGTCTCATTCGTCGACTCGGTTAACATCGATGCGACATTCAATTTCCATGCGCCCTCGCTCCAACATATCACGAGTGACAGTCGCAATGTTCTCACTACGGTAAAATGCTCCGAAACATTTGTTCACTTCTAACCTTTATCTTCTTGTTTCGAAAGAGAAAAAGAGAAAAATAAGAAAGTACTTATATTCTTCAATTAATTTCGAATGATTAAAATTCATTAATATCACGCTTGATTCATACGTATATATTGTATAACTTGAATCTATTTAAATGCAAAATTGTCAATTAATTTAATCATTTAAATCAAATTACGTGAAATTTTTGTAATTAAATATATTCTTTAATCTTTAGCAATTTTTTTTTTTTTTTATATTTCATATCTTTCATATCATGTATATGTAAAGTTAATGATTTATATCTTCAGATATATCGTTTGAAAATTATTTAATTATTGTATAATTAACGAGTACATTATATTCAAATAATTTTATAAAATTTGAACGGATATCAAAAAAAAAAAAAATCGTCATTATTAAGGATTTTGTATGGTAAAATAAAAGAGGATAAAATGGGGAAGAACCATATGATTAACGTAGGCTTTGATCGGATGAAAATAAAAGAAATTTGTACGACTCCAAGAGTCAAGCGATTAAAGTTCGTAGCTATCGATTTAAAGTTCGCTCGAACAGACGCTTTACCGATTTCGTCCGACAAACTAGAAAATGCGATCGAATGAAATGGATTCAACGATAAATTAAACAGCCAAAGTCCTCGGCGTTCTAATTTGCAGATCGTATTCCAAAAAGAAAACTTTGTCGTATTCCGGACGGGATTGGAAGAATTTATAGTTACTCTAATATCGAAAACTCTGAATAGTTAGCGAGCCGACCGATATGGACATAAATTTTCAAACTGACCTGGACCAACGTGCTCTCGCTACCACAAGCAAACTACGGTGATCATTTTTCGTCCGACGTAAATCAAAGTAACTCGTAAAAAACGACGTGACCTACCGTAATAGCACATATCTACATATGTCTACATATGTATATAATAATGGCATATACGTGTATATAATATATATGAAGAATATTTAATAAAAATATTTTTATTATTTATACTAACAGCTATCGATATCTTTTTTGTTTCCATTTGCAGGACAAAGGAATTTAAAAAAGTATCCTGTAATGGTGTTTATACATGGCGAAAGTTATGAATGGAACAGTGGTAATCCATACGATGGCACCATTCTAACGGCTTACGGAAATGTCGTTTTCGTCACCATAAATTTTCGCCTAGGCATTTTAGGTAAGTTAGATTCCTTTACGTACGAATATATATATATATATATATATATATATATATATATGTATTTAAAAATTTAAATATGTTAGATATGTTTTCGCAGGATATATTACATATACCATACGTACATGTATATACATATATATATATACACTCAATGATATGTATACATACTATAAAAAATGTATAATATGTATGCATACATTTAAATATCAGGATTTAATGTAGTACGTGCATTACGTGCACGTGTTTAGCATTTCTACTTTGCTATAAATTACAAAATCGTTGAATCTATCTAGAATTAATTTTTTTCTTTTTCCACTCTCCACGATCGTATCGTGATTCAACTCTAATAAAAAATCAATAAATTCTATTTACGAAGATCGCCGAGGATATTCGATTTTTCAACGGACCGAAGGCAAAAGCTGTTCCAATTTGAATTTACGAAATCCTGTTGGACTGCGCGAAGATATTCAGCACAGAATCAAGACTTCTGCATCGTTAATATTCACATTTCGATGTTTCGACCTTTGATCCTTAATACGCGAGTTCTTTTTATTTTCTTTATTTGTTATTATCCCTGAACATGGTCAAATCACGTGATGAACCTGAGGAATTAGATGTAATCTTAAATCAAAATCCTTTTGCATATCTACATACAAATTATATTATTATATTATTAAAATCATAAAAACTATCTATAAAGAAATCATTTCAAACAATCTATAAATAAATTATTTTTTATATATACAATAATTCAATTAAAATATAAAGAAATATACAGATTTAATAGTGTTTCCAAATAATAAGATAAACAATATATTTTTCTTTTTATCAAAAGATCGATCCTTTTACCCCCATCCCTTTTCGAACTAATTCGTTTTATCTTCCGTAGCGAGTTCCTTTAGATTAACTAATGAAAAAAAAAAAGAAATAAAAAAAGGAGATAAAGATAAAAAAAAGAGAAAAGAAAATCCGGTAGAGAAGCGCGAGATGGAAATGACGAAGTACGTAGCTTAATCAAACTAACGAAAGGTTAAAGAGCCTCCTTTCCTGTTAGTTAGTCCGAAACGCAGAACCAGCTCTTATACCATAACGCTTCTGTTCTTTTCTTCCACCACGTCGAGCTCGAGAAGCATATTTTTTCCCATGTTTTGCGAAGGGGCCAAGTTATCCGTGAGCTTCTATCTTTCTTTTCCTTCTCTTTCTTTCTCTCTTTCTTTCTCTTTCTCTCTTTCCCTCTCTCTCTCTCTTTTTCGAGCAAAGCAGACCACCTAAAGCGAAGTTACTAAGCGCTTCTCCGGCACTTTAACCTAATTTATGATTATGGTTTCGGACTCGTCTTTCTCTTCTCTCTCTCTCTCTCTCTCTCCCTCTCTCTTTTTATCTCTATATCTTTTCTCTTCTCCTGCTATTACGCTCTTTTTTCTACTTCGACCACTCCACTTACTAGCTAGGCTATACGTTCGTTCATTCTCTATTGCAACGTTCGTCCATTTGTATCGTACTCATGCTCCTACTCGTGTTATCCTTTTCATGAGAAAGGTCAGTTGGAAGGTTCCACTTTTTAAAAGGTAACTTTCTTCTATAATACTTGTCCTTTTCGAACTTCGAATTATATAAACACTGAGACGAAAGTCTCGGCAAACTCAATGAACTTTACTCTTGCATCAACCAGAGTTTTATTTTTTTCCTTTTCTTCTAGCCTTACACTACTTTCTTTCTCGCTTCGAAATTTTTCAAAGTCTCCTTTCGCCGTGGATGATCGATAGCGTTCACTATTTCTACGCCATGAACCGTGACGTTCTTTTACGGGGATATAGCGACCGATTGCTGGAAGATTTTGAAAGAGAGAAAGAGAGCAACACTACGATTTATTATAGTAAAGTTAGAATCTGTAAGAAGAAAATATCTGAATATATAAGGAAAATGAAGAGAGTAAAACAAATACTTCTAACAATGAAAAAAATATAATATATTGCAAAGATTTACTCGATATAACACAGTAACAAAAAGGAAGTGATCTTCTTTTGTAGGTTTTCTAAGACCAGGTACTAGGGACGACGCAGCGAGTAATTTTGGATTACTGGATCAAATAGCAGCGCTTTTATGGCTCCGAGAAAATATTGCTGCCTTCGGTGGAGATCCCAACAGTGTGACCTTAGTTGGTCACGGTACAGGTGCCATTTTTGCTAACTTGCTTCTCATCAGTCCGGTTGCAAACAATAAAGGTACGACGATTTAATTGAGACAAGTATTTATTTAAAGATATAAAATGAAATTAATTAAATTTCGAAAAAATCTTTTCTCTCTCTTTATTTTATATTATAATTTTCTTAATAATTTTAAATCGAAAAATTCTAATGTAATTTCTTTTTCCGCGGTAAATATTTTTCTTTCTGAAAGACTTCTTTATTTCATGCTAAATTGAATATCCAACAAACTTGGAATCTAACCAGGGAACCCATATCTTCTCGTAGGTATTTTATATATGTATATACGTTGCAAGAGCATATTTAGAGTTCAACAAGAGTGAAATTATCTTCTACGCCCTTAAAACGTTTCCATGTTTCAAAAATATATTAAAGTACTTCTCTCTTGGAAAAACAACTTCATTCCTTTTCGTATGTCTCTAACGTATACGAACTACTGTAACCTCGCATTGGTGTCGTTCAACGAGAAACTAATCTCTTCTACGTAAATTCTAGAAAAACTCGTTAAAAGAACTTCTTGTTTGGAGTCACGTAAAAAAAAAATTTCATATAAACCCGGACCGTTAAATTTTTCCATACAGCGTATACATTTTCCAAGAGATATTTCACGAATAAATTCGACATACTCTGCATAACTAATAACAATAATAATACTTGATGAAGTTGTATGTATTAACAATATTATTAAGAGGAATACGAAATTCGAAGCAAAGTAAAAATCATGTCTGCTCATTTTGAAATAATTACAAATTGCAACAATTACGATGCGTAAGGATTCTAAGACTGGTGTTCCTCCAGCTCTCATTTATTCAATTATTTAACAATTATTCAACCGACCTATATAATGTTAATATATTCTTACACTAATATAACAGAAAGTTTATCTTAAAAATAATAATGTTACTTCTAAGAGATATATATTGGTGTAAATAAAGTTAGTTTAGAATCACATTGACGATAGTAGAAGAATAGAACGTGTTCGAGAAGTTGGAGTAAAGTTAGCCAGTTTCACGAGATCGAAGTTTGTTGAAAGGGGCGTTAGGGGTAAAGGAAGGAAGGAGGAGAGGGAAGGGTTAGGGGAAGGGGGATGGGGCAAGGTCGGGGAAGCTAGGTTTGAGAGTAAGAGAAGGATGGAGAATCGTTTCGTGAATTAATCTCGTAGATCGTGAACGGTGTGAACCGGTGAACCGGGACACACGCGTGCATACGTATTACAGGGTGAAACTGCGAGCGTAACTAGGAAGGGGTTCGTAGAACAGCTTGGCCGTACGTGTTACGGTCTAAACGTTCCTCGCATGAACGCGTCGATGCTATGGTTGTCTCTCTCGTAGACAATCTCCACTTCCATCATCGAACCCTAAACGCTAGAAACTCGTTGACGAACACATTTTACGAGGAGATCAGAGAAAATTCGATCATTTTTCATACTCATCGAAAGTAAAGGTTTTTTGCTTTTCTGTCCTTGACACCAACACGATCGACAAATTCACCCTCTTCGGCTAATAATTATGAAATATATTAGAACCTCACAACTTCAAGAAGGGGAGATGATCGTGACGATTTATCGATATACGGCTTAACAACGTCAACATGTACTATATAGTTTCGAACTTCTCTTGAGTGTTCTTCGGGTTAGATAATTTTTTACTTTTTCTTTTTTGTTATATTTTTTTTCTCGAAGCCAAGACGTTAAGAAGTATTCCACGATCAGGATTAATTTCATCTCTAGTTCTCGACTTTGTTTTCCTTCTTTAAATAGAAAACTTGTAGAAAACTTGAAAATTGAATTTTCAAACGAAACTAAGTTGAATATTTTCAACTAGTAAAGGGTTTCATTTTGGGTTACATTTATATATATATATATATATATATATATATATATATATATATACATATACATATATAAAGCAAAGAGGAAAATGGAATTGTAATTTTTCATTTTACCCCTTGTTTGTATTTTTACGTTGCGTTTAGGTCAGCTGAGAAAGAAGGGAAAGATCATTTTTTGTTCTCTCTTCTCTTTGTTCATCTTTTCCCCTCTTTTTCCCTTTTGTTTTCACTTTCTTCTTCCTCTTTCACCACGGCAAGCAAGCAGAAAAGTTATTAATCGTTCCTGTCTCTTATAACATTCAGGTCTGTTCAAGCGAGCCATTCTGATGTCCGGCTCGGCGTTGAGCGCTGACGCCATTGGCAAGGCGCCGCTGCAAATTACCAAGCAGGTAAGAATATATTCTAGTTTCATCGATCAAGTTCGAATGGAAGATGAATTTACGCGAAAGAAAGAGTGAGGAGAGAGAGAGAGAGAGAGAGAGAGAGAGAGAGAGAAGGGGAGAAAAAGAACTTATCACATAAAAAAACAAGTTCTTTTTTTGTATTAGGTATATACTTTGTACAAAATATATCTCTATTTTCGAAATTCATTCTCGATATGGTTACATGAAATATACTTTTGATTGAAATGATTAAACGTCCAAACTTATCATCTTTCACACAAATAGATGAATAAAATAATATAATAATTTTCTCATATAGCATTTATATTAATGAAGTAAGCAGAAAGTATTCATACTTTTTGTATCATTATCACTCGTAACATTTTCCCTATATTATCAAGCAAATATTTCAATTATTTAATATACCGTTAGTATAGAAATATGTGCCAGATATAATGAAATTGTTAAACTGTGTTTATTTCAATTGAATTTAAACGTAATTGTTTATTATTACTTAAATACCTATTAAAAATTTTTTACATCGATTATTATAAATGATTTTTTTCAGCGAAACAACAGCTTTGCATTCTTTCTTCATTTTTCTTGCTTATATATATAAAAGCAAAAACGAGAAATATTTTCACGCACAATATGTCGTTTTATCATTTCGAAATATTATCAGACAAACAGATAATAATTTTGAAGTCGGTCTATTAGATTCAAGGAATCAAAGGGTGTTCTTAGTAAAATCCGCGAAATTCTGTATAGCATGAGGGACAGGGGGAGGGGGTAGTAATAGAGGGGGATAGGGAGACAAGAACGGAGTTCGCTCGAAGGCCCGTTAAAGGTTTTCATCGCCTTTGATCCCGTCGTCGGCAAAGGGATGAGAGGATTTAGGAAGTCTCTTACGTATCTCGAACGCGAAATTAAACGCATCGGTGCAACACGGGTCGACGCCTTTGCGTTTCCACCGTCTCTACTCTTTAAACTCTCTCATCGTCTCTTTCTCTTTCTCTTTCTCTCTCTCTCTCTCTCTCTTTCTCTCATCGTCTCTTTCTCTTTCTTTCTCTCTTTCTCTCTCTCTGACTCTTTTTAGATCTCCTTTCTTGTTTCTCTCATTCTCTCTCATATCTTTATGGGAGTATTATAACGTCAGAATACTATAACACGAGATTTTTATAGTGAGCTCGTGTACAAAGAAATAGACATAGAATTTCTTATTTCTTTCAGTAAAACAATTATATTTGAAAAAAACTTAATTTTTTATAAATATAACCACTGACCTTCATCCTTTTTTTTTATATTCACATGCATTTTCTCTTGAAAAATTTTTAGGGAAATAATTTCATATAAAATTGAAAATGCGTTCACTGATATATTACGTACATACATAGACTCGTTAATAAAATTAAAATATTCTGTAAATATTATAAACTTTTTTATTTATTATTTTGGTATAAAAGTGTAAATATTTAATTGATCTCTTCTTAATAAATTCAATTTATTGATATTCCCTATATCAAAATAATGTCGGAGCTCTCGAATGAATTGTGTTTTATTTTATCCTTCATCGAAACTCTTTTAATTTATAAATCCATTAAAAATAATTCACGTGTATTATTTCATATCTCACTAAACACTATAAAAAAGGAACAATTAAATACATTTAATTAATATATTAATTATTCAAATGATCCGTTTGAATTTCATTTGCATCGCTACGTTTCAGTTAAAATACAAATACGAATACGAATGTAAGCCATTCCCTTACATCGAACAAAGAAACGTTCAGAGAATAAACTGGTGTCACGATCTAAATTCCAGGTTGGTGAGAGAGAAATAAAAAAAGAAAACACAATGATCGTTTATCGTCGCGAGAGCTTCGAGATAGGTCAGGAATGTTCATTGCTGTTCAAGAGAAATTGCAGGAATCGCTTCCTTTTACAGGTGGCGCACGCTTTGAATTGTCCAACGACGACCGACAGCGATTTGGCTCTTTGTCTGCGCTTTCAAGATGTCGAAGCTCTTTTAAACGTGAAGATTCACAAGCCGAAATACGTGCCGGCGTTTGCACCTCTTGTTGACAGGGCAGTTATACCGGATAAACCTATTAATCTCATGGAAAACACACAACTTTTTGGCAGGTTAGTTATTTTGTATGACAAATCGAAAGAAGAAATAATTTCTATCGAATTAATCCGTTCGTAAATCAGTCAACTTTATGGAATTGTTAATAGATAAATAATTAATAAATACTTTTACTATCGTGAAAATATATTATATATACGTTATTAATAATTTTATCTATTTCTATTTTCTTTTTTCTCTTTTACTATATATATATATATATATATATATATATATATATATATATATATATATATATATGTATAATTAGAAATTAAATATAATCTTTTATATATAAAATATATGTTATATAATATAGTTATTTTATTTTATATCGTTCGTAAGACGACACATTAGTTTTAATCTAAATATATATTGGGTTGATTCATAAATAAGTGCCGTTTCATTGTAATAAACTTCTTACTTATATGTTATTTATTTATACTTGTATGTTATTTATAAATCACTTATTTATGAATCGACCCAATACATCTAAATCTATCAAAATGTATAGAGAATATATCGAAAATATTATATGTATATATTCTCTATGGAGAGAGTATACGAGATAAAATATACAAAACGATACTCGTAATGCTTCTCTCACCTAGTCGCATGCTTTTAAGAGCACCCACCTTTTACCACGGTATTACGTACTACCGCGTATTATTGCGGCAAGTGGGTACGCGCAGTAGATTAATCCTTTTCGCCGCATAACCGTGCATCGTATAGGAGCCGCTTATGGCAGAAAGCAGTGCGCTTTGAATACGTCTCTAGGGTATTCGTGCAAAATTTCTCTAATACATCCACTTGTAAATACTTGCGCAGATTCGACTTGATGTACGGCGTTACTGAGTCAGAAAAATTTCATATTTTACCGCCCATTGCCTTACTACATGGTTTGTCAGATAATCAGCGCGATGAAATTCTTCGAGATCATGCTAAGGTAAGAATCATTATTTGTGATTATTATGCGATCAGTCTTTTTACATTGAAAATTTTCAGATGCACGTGTATACGTTCAAAAAGATTAATAACGTTAATAATCAATGATTCTCTATGGATAAAAAATATAAATTTAAATTAATCCTTTTAATCAAGATTGAAAAGCAAAATATTCGTTTGATTCGTATAACATCATTTCTTTTATATGTTCTAATTATAGTAACAAAAAATTCGTATAATTGAAAAAAAACTTTCAAATCCATATAATCGTACTATACCAATCATAATTACAATTGGCAGTCTTTAACTTAAAGAATAAATTCGTATTAAATTGATATGAAGCTGATTAAATTTAATGAATTTTTTTAAAGAAAGAAAAAGAAAGATCTAATCAATTTTACAGGCTACGCACGAGTTGGAGCCAGAACTCGTACTATCAAAGATTCTCGAACACTATGGCGACTTTTACGGTGAATTTACAGACGACTATGCGACGAAGAATAGGGATATGGTTCTGGAAGCATTCTCTGACAGCGGTACTGTCGCACCATTGATAATGACCGCCAATTTGCATTCTAGGGCGAACCCGAATAGTTACATGTACGTCTTCTCTCATCCGAAGGCTATGCAAGATTACTCCGGCGTAAGTTACTTCTTACCTTGACATTGATAGATCGACTACTCCTCGGACTTCCAGGAATATATTAATTAATTCTGAAGAGTGTTGAAAGAGAAAGTCGATTTAATGTAATCAATACTCGAATCGATCGTCGAAATTTCATTATAAAATAGAATATTTTAATCAAGTCAATATTCATACACATATATACATATACATATACATTCATATATATATATATATATATATATATATATATATATATACTATTTAATTGTTTATGTTTTTCGCTTACACACGATGTTTGATTTTAATTTTATGCTTTTATGTGTGAACAGATTTACTTTGTATAAAATGCGTTGAAGAAAAAAAGAAAAAGTTATATGTATAGAGTTTAATGGAGTTCGAAGGGAGACGTCGAAATGTTTCAGGGAAATACTGATAAACGGAAATGTCAAGAAAATTTTAAAATTACTGACATATTTCTTAATGGAATAAATATGTCTTTTTACAAGTTAATTATACCGTATAGATATATTATATACATTGTAATAACTATATATATTTTTCGATCAAAATAATATGATACAAAATTTTTATTCGTTATTCGAAAGTATAAAAAGAAATATATATATATATATATATATATATATATATATCTACGATATAAAATAATGAAATATCGCCTAATATTTTTTCATCTACGAACTGTCGATATTTTATCGTAAAAAAAAATAAAAATGCAATTGTGAATTTATTTTTTTCTGTCTGTATCCGTTTATCTTTCCGTTTCTCTCTATCTTTCTTGCTCTTCTGAATTTCTCGTTTGCTAGCTTAACAATAGTCATTATGTTCGTAAACTGCAGAAAAGAAAAACACGAGTAGGAACTATGAATCTGTTTGGGTTAGGGCCAAATATCCTTGTGATTTCTATTACACAGAGACTAAATCGGCCGAAATGTCGAATGGTTTTCGAGTAGAACTAAAGTTTCATTTTCCGATTGGATCTGGTACTTTATTTTCCGAGTTATCCAATACTCTCGACTCGGTGTTGATGTAGGTACACTTTACCGACCCTTAATCGTATCGTTGATCAGCATAAAGGTCTCTTTAGGCTCGTAGACGCTTGTGAAGTCAGCGGAGCGCTATAAATTTGTGTTGCGTTATGGCGTACAATAAGGATGTTTAAGAATCGTTAGAATGATCCTTTTATTTCTATCGAATTGAATTCATTCGATTAAATATTCCTCAATTAAATATATCAAAATATATTACACCTTTCATCTTAAAAAATCACATGTATAAAAGCACATAAGTTTCTCAATTTCATTTAATAAAATTCAAAAATTAGTCGTTCTTATTGATCGATGTTAAAAAAATAATGTAAGTTACAATAACAACATAATCATTCCTTTTCTCGGAGAATTTTGAGGATAAAAAAGAATGAGAATATTTTACATATCCGGATTAAACGTAATATACACACTGTGTATCGACCAATAACCGTACTATTTATTCTACCAACGTTCGCATGTTGGAATCAAATAAACGAAAAAAAAAGAAAACAGACAAAAAAAACAAACAAATACAAAAAAAGCCACTTTCACCCCACCGAAAAAAGGGAATTGTTACGAGAGCCGTATTGTGCAGCGGAAAATGGTATTATATGACGATACCGCAGGCAAATATAGCAAATACGGTAAATATTACGTATTCGACTACCAATGTTGCCCCTTCGACACGGATATTTGCATCGTATGGGCGCATCGTGCACCATAAATATGGGGAATTCCATTTCCAAGTTCAATGACGTGGCCGATGTATCGTTACGTTAAAGTCGCAAATTCCCGAACGCATTGACCGAAGTACGAGGTATGCGCGCGCATGCACACACACATACCATTCGTTTCCCACGTAATGCCGGGGGCAGATAGAAAAAGAAAAAGAGAGAGAGAGAGAGAGAGAGAGAGAGAGAGAGAGAGATATGATAGAAAAAACCGACAGAAATCGGATTGGTTCCTGTGAAAAATTTCTACTTTAAATCCATATATCGGGTATTTCATTTTTTATTCAAACTAAAAAAATTCTTGCTTTCGATATTCCTTTTTTATAATGATTGAAATTATGTGATTAATAATTTGAGAAGATTTAAATACAATCGACAATTTTAATAACATTTACAAAAGTTGAGTAAAAATGAAATACGTGACATACGCAAAGACACTAACATAATCCTTTAGATTATGTCGTCTACTTGAGATAACATATTTTAGCTCGAAATTATGATACTTCAAGTAGAGTGGTAGTATACATATAGTTTGGAATATATGGGGATAAATTTTAAGACACTCTTAATCAACAGGGTAACTAATGAATGAAAGATAAATTTGTATACCGAGTAAAATATTGAAATCGAATATACGTTTCCCTTTGAAAATTTTCTCCATCTGTCGACATTAATAAAAAATGTTTTTTTTTTTTTTTCTTTTTTTTTTTTTAATGAAATATAATATTGTTGTAAGAGAACTCGCAAGCTGAAAATATAAATTTATAATATACACTCGACATCCGTTAAGGCAATAAGTTTTTCAAATTGAAAATGTAAAGTAAATCTGTGATATACGTATATACATATGTATTTACATTGTATATAGTCTATGTACATATGAGAAACGAACGTTAATGATAAAGCTGCTAATTTAAATATTCCCAAGCTGGATCCGATGGCCCGGCCGGATGATTATTTCTGATTTCTCTCGTGCACTAACCTCTCTCGGTGATGTTATTCGAGGCTCGTATAATTATCGACGACGCCGTTGAATGGGATATCAGAAGGGTAGGGCGTGGAACAAAAAGCGGGACATATCGATCGATATCGTCGCTTCGTTATTTTACAGCAACAACGACAACAGACGATACACGGCGAAGAGCTGTCCTATGTGCTCGGCGTTCCACTCGACAGGAGCAAGTACGACTTGCGTATTCGATACAACATCGGCGAGACATTGTTTTCCGAAGCCATGATGAATTGGTGGTGCAGCTTCGCGTACATCGGGTAAGTCTGATCGTTTATATCAAAAAATTATATAATTAACCAGAAATTTTTTGAACGAACGAATCTCGAGGATCGCTAATTTAGTTTCGTCTTCGACATTTCTTAATGTTTTGCGGATTTAAAAAAAAAAAAAAAAAAATACAAAAAAAAGAAATAAACAAACAAAGAAATAGAGGAACTTACGAAATACCGATTGCTTTCAACGTCCATGATATTATTATACAATGATATTTCTTTGATATAATGATAAAGTCTAGATATGACGTTAAAAATATTTTCTTTAAACAATGACAATACGTAAAATATCGATAGAATGACATTATATAAATAAATATTATTTATATTTATTAAAATGAACGTAAATGAAATTTATTTCTGATGACGTGCTTGTTAAATTTGTTAAGTAGTCGACTACTTCGTATCGTTAATAAATAACGACTTCATACCTGTCTAATCGATGAGACAGACATTTTCTCTCAAAATAACTCTCTCGTAGTAGATTTTTTTATGGCGATGCACTTTAACGCTCTCCATTCCAGAGCTCATGATCGTACATGAGAGTGACCGCTAACAAAAGTCTCTTCGCTGCAGACATGTCAGCGATAATTTACACTCTCCAACAAGGGCAATGACCGCGAAACAAAATGAAATCAACGTATACGTTGTTATGTTACGTTGTTATATTATATGTATAGATATAAACATACGTCGAACGTTTACTGCTCCGCTTGTAGGTAGCATTAGCACGCCTATTTCAGCCAGTGGTAGCTCTGGAAAATTGCTTTACGAGGACTACAACAGGAAAACAAGGAAGGCTGTTCAGGAAAGTAGTGGAAAGCTTTAGAGGCACTTTCGAAACGGCTTTCGGCCGGACCGAAACGATTTTCAAAGCGAATCTAAGGCGACGGTCCTGTTTTACCCGTTTTACGTGCTACGAAAATCCGCTTTCGACGAAAAGTGGAATGTCGAGGGAAGCGGACCGTTTCACAGAGGTTCCTCGTATTATAAAACACGATTTTCAATTAACTCTAGTACGTCTGAATATTTATACGTTTACTACTCGAAACGATATGGTAATGGTAATCCAGTTGAGCTGACTTCTCTAACTGACATCGAGCAAAAATTTCTAACGTGGATAATGGTTAGAAGAGAAATTGCATATATACATTTAAACTGATATGATTACTGCATACGTTTAATCTCATGTACGATATAATAAGATCAAAATTATAAGAAAGAAAAAGGAGAGAGAGAGAGAAAGAGAGAGAGAGAGAGAGGGAGAGAGAGAAAGAGAGAAAATGAGAGATCAGATAAAAAAAATGATAGATCTCAATTCTTGTCCCGTAGAAATCTGATAAATCTATTCGAAACGTGATAAAATTACGAATAAAGTTCGTTATCCGTGAGATAAAATTATATCCTATCTAATATCGTCCAAAGCAAATTATGTCTCCTAAATCGTTAAACTTAGATTTGATAAATTCGTAGATCCATCAGGAATGCATAATGATAAACTAGATCGGTAATACTGAAGAATGACTCTGAGGAGAATGTTTCTGTCCTCGGATATTACATTCGCATCCCATTTTCCAACATTAATCGCAATCCGTCAGTCGTGCACTCTATTCTATCTTGTCGTTTTGGTTTCGTCAGTATGGCTTCTCCTTTAAGTTCACCGCTTGAGAATAATTTTACTCGAGGAAGGTTGCACGATGGTGAACTCTCGACGCGATGTCTTCCATTTTTCGTCCTCGCTTACAATTCTCGATTCGATCTCGCTCACTCTCTGTGAGTGCTCTATATAGAGTACTATGCGATACATAGATGCATATGCATCGCGATATATGCATCCGTAGGATCACCTTTAACTGGGTCAATCCAATTAAGTGAAACAAAGCTGTTTAGTAGCTCTGTTTGCAAGCAAACGCCATACTCGCAAGTCGATTGTTACACATGTACGAACAATCTCAGTAAATACATTTCTAACAATTATGCATTTCTCATATAATATATGATGTTTCTAATTAACAAAGAAATAATGTCTGCATAGGTATTAGATATTTATTAAATATCAAACGAGTATTAGATACCTAAATACTAGATGTTAAACGAATATTTTAACGATAAATCTTTGAGATAAAAATAATAATACTTTTCTACATATATCTTAATTTAGATAAAATTTTATTTCTGTATCTATTCGTGAAATAGAAACCCAAATGCAGCTAAAAGATATCCATATTTGACCGACGGATTAAAAGAATGGGAACAGTATGAGCTTCACTGGTTGGAGTATAACCCAAGAAATCAAACTTATTTTAATTTAAGTAAGTATATTACGTTAGAGTAAAAGCATACATATATATATATATATATATATATATATATATATACATATACATATATAAAATATACGTAGAGTCACCAAGAATGGTCTTCGTTGACCATGGGATGAAATTCTTTTGTCGCAGCTATACCACCAAAGCTCGGCTCTCACTATCGTTCCGCTGAGATGCAATTCTGGAATGAGGACCTTCCTAACATGCTGAGGCATCCCAACAAAGACATTCCGATGTTCAGTCGACCAAAGGGTCCACGACCTGCGATCCTCGACTTCGCTGATGGGATTGGTAAATACGCGAATGGCAGCTCCGACAGGAACTACGATATCCACAGTGCCTGGTCAGCGATTAACTATAATATATTTATATTTTTGTTAATATCTATATCTAGTAATTTTTATACAGTTTAATATTATTATTATATACATTATGAATCTCTTAAAGTTGGAAAAAAAGGATTGATAAAATGAGATCTTTTTTAAAATGAATTAAAAAATAAATAACAATATATTAAAAGTATAACAATTAATATTGTTGATATAATTGCTCCTACGTGTAACTTATTTCCTGTTAAGGA
Organism: Vespa crabro; assembly: GCF_910589235.1. Taxonomy (NCBI): domain Eukaryota; kingdom Metazoa; phylum Arthropoda; class Insecta; order Hymenoptera; family Vespidae; genus Vespa; species Vespa crabro. The sequence goes on from NC_060962.1 coordinate 3,879,805, forward strand.
GATAAAAGGTATCAACGATTTTAATCATTTACTAAAATCAAATGATTTCTGATTAGGTTTACAACGAAGACTCCATCGAGTATTACTGAAAGTAATTTGGAGGGGAGACCGTTGATACCTTTCTTCATAACAACGAATCAGCCAAATCTTGAAAGCACCACGCCTGAATCAAGTTCTTTGAAAAGTTCCTCGGTGATAGCGATGATGATTGGTCTTGGCGTCGTATTCCTCTTGATCAACTTATCCGCTTTCTTTTATCTATACCGAAAGCGTCAAGCAACGAAAAAGAATGAAAAGCCTCTTAAAAGACGTCTCAGCCAGAAGGACGAAGCGTTCAAAAGGCCGAAGACAGAGAAACAAGAAAACCATTATGGCGACCTCGGTTATAAGAGCGATAGTAAGCCGGATTTGAACGAGGTGATAAAAAGTGACAAGGCTTACGACAACAATTCGAACTTCGGTAGGAGGTCAAAACTTTCTCGAGAAAATTCTAGTTCTACCATCGACACCCATATTAAAGTTAGGGAATGGATACAGCAGGAAATTGTACACAGGTGAGAAAATATCTTACCGTGTCCTTTTGCCTCCTCCAAGGTGATTGATAAATCTTCAACAAGTGATTACAAATAATAATGATCTATATTTTACCAAATATTGAACGCAATTAATTAATGCATTGAATGCCATGTGGATCATCAATAATCGATAATTAATTTTATCATAGACTTTCTTTAAAACATTTTGAAGGTTAAAAGTATATTTCTTAATAAAAAATAATATCTAATCTATATTTCTTTTTTCCACATACAAGATAAAATGTATTAATTGAACATATATTTTATACGAAATTGATAAAACACTAAACATGTTAATTTTGACGAAAATAACATCCGTACATTTCGATCGTTAAACGTATTCTATTGTTCGTCGTCTCCTTGTGGTATCCCTACCACACATACCTAAAGAGACGATCTTCGAAACTTCGGGTAATAACGCCTCAGGCATTCAATTCGTCCTCTGAATTTTCGAGGGTCATCAAAATAAAACGAATCAGCTATAATTAATTTCTTTTATACACACTAAACAGCGCGTGTGTACATATGTATAAGAGAGAGAGAAAAAAGGAGAAAAAGAGAGAGAAAGAGAGAGAGAGAAAAAGGGAGAGAAAGAAAGAGGAGAAAAAATGTTAATATTTTTTTGATCAATTGCCCCAAACGACGTAATTATTCTAAATAAACCTCTTTGTAAATTAGAAATATTAGTTATAGACGTTTCTTGATATCTCGAAAAGAAAGACGTTTAAATTGACGACATTTTTACTTTCGACTTGTCATCTCGAGTAAAATATTATATCTATTCGTAAATTTTAATGTATTTAACGAAGATATTATAGGATTATATATGATCTAAAATATCGAAAAATTTGATACAAACGAAAATATCGTTATCATTTAAATTCTTATTCCTGGTAAGAAATTGAAATTCGGTAGGTACATATTACTTGTTTTTCTTTTGAATATTCGTTGATTATAACAATCTCTCTTTTGATTCGTTCTGAGCATCGAACGGATTGGTCATCCAATTAACGGACGCACTTATCGTTAGAGAGGTTCGCTTTTGTGTTTTGAACGCTATTGTATATCTACGTTTTCACGATGTAGAATCGGTCTTTTCCCGTTTTATCGATACACAAGAGCGTACGAATTGAACAGAGTTTTTTTTTTTTTCTTTTTTCTTGTTCCTATCGAAATATCCTTCTTTTGAGTCATTCTCGATCGATTCTACGAGACTCGATCGTGCCTATGAATATTGAACCCATCTCGTCGACGGACGTTTTCGTTAATCGACGTTGTTGCTTCTCGCGATTCTCTTTCCCACCTTTCGTACGTTGCCTTTGTCAAAGAGAGCTATCAGAAATTCCGATATCGAAAGCTTTAGTCGTAGTATTACTTGCGAAGAAAAAGGAAAAAGGAAAAAGAAATAATACGTGAAAAAAAGATGAAAGAAGAAAAGAAAGAAAAGGCAATTTTCGTCGTCGAAACTAATTCATGAAAATGTAGATTTGAATTTATTTCTAATAAAAACGATATCAATTAAGCTACCCAATAAGTTATCGTTGAATTATCTTTAATGGCAATTCCAATTAAAGAGAGTCTTATTTATTAAAAGCATCATACATATATTACGTCATTACGACGAATTCATGTTTTTCATTATCTTATAAAAATATATTCGAAATTATTTTACAAGAGTAAGTAAATTTTCGCTCGTTTTCCCACCACGATTATTACTCAGCCTGAAGAAGTACGGATTCTTCGTTACACGTCAATGAATAGAACTCGGGCTTTTCATTTTGTTTATACGAGATATTGCTTATATATATATATAAATATATTTATATAATATATATACATACATGTATAGTATATATATATATATATATATATATATATATATATATATATATATACATTATATAAATATATATATATGTACTTTTGAAGATTTAGAGCATGAAAATGATCCTCTTTCTCTTTCTTATTTTAGTTTGGAATCGTGCATGCTCCAAGTGATGTTTTAAAAGAAGGAGAGCTGCATTCAGAAGGTAGCATTGCTTCCTCTAAGAGTGTTTTTGTTTCTCACCCTTCTTTTACAAAGCCAACGTCTTCTACTTTCCCTCTGGTTAAATTTGAAGGAATAAAGGAATTATTCTCATAAAACTTCCATCGTAAAAGCCATAGAAAGAGAAAGAGAGAGAGAGAGAGAGAGAGTGAGAGAGAGAGAGAGAGAGAGAGAGAGAGAGAGAGAGAGAGAGATAGTATTCAACACGAAGGTCTTTGAATGTACTACAAAGTAATCGTTATGATGATCTTGACTCAAACATTCAGTGAAGAATAAAAGAAAGAGAAAATTATTAGACTTGTAGACGAAAGCTAGTCTTTCTCTTATCATCGTGGTATATTACAAGACGTGTCATGACTTAAATAATCTTTTTGATACTTTAGTTTCATAAATGCAAATATTCGATGAATATAAAAACAAAAAAGAAGAATATGTGAAATTTATTTCATTGTATTGTCATCTGGAGAATGCAAAAGGACAATTATATATTTGATAAATTTTAATAGAATTGATTATATCAAAAAAAAAAAAAACGAAAAAAAAAACTAAATGAAAAAAAAGAGAATAAGAAAGAAAAACTATTCACATTTCCAATCATTTTCTTATGTTTTCGAAGGTGTTCGCCGAGATTTCTACGAAAAACTAGAGAAACATTGGCGAAAGAGCATCAGGCGAAATTAACGAAACAAGAGGAAGAAGAAAAATGGCGATTAGAAGAGGAAGCATTGAAGGGTAAGAAAGAGGAACCTATCTACGATGAAAGTCCAACGATCGTGGTAAGACCGGGTAAAAAGTCAAAAGTACCAAAGGTGTCGGTCGCTATAGATGCGACCCCAGCAACGAGGACCGAATCCGTTTTGAATCAAGTACCAATCGAATTGTCGAAAAAGGAGGAGACGTTCGTTGAGAAGATCGAACAATCCTTCGACTATCCTTTATCTGATGGGAGCCAATTCCAGATGACACCTCAAGTCGTTGTGATAGAACATCATCATTCGAGAAGTGATCCACTACCAATGGAGAACGTCTTGAGAAGCATGAAACCGAATTTCTCGACTCCGCGAATCTATGAATCCGATTCCGGTAGTACGAGCAGTCTCTACGCGAAGATCAATCCAAAGTCAAAAGTTCGAGTTCCACGGGGGAATCTTGAAAGGAGCGACGAGACCGTTGAAATTGAGGCCTCCAAAAATGCTGAAGATCGAACGACACCATTGGAAGAAGTCTACGTGAAATCGACGAAATTGACAACTTTTAGTGGGGGTAGTACACCAAGCGATGTGAATGTCACGTGCAGAGAACCAACGGTCGAAAGAGAATGCATTAGTCCCGAGGAAGCACTTCGAACGATAAAACGACGAAATTACCCTAAGGTTCTACCAGACATCGAGAAAAGACGTTCTCTTCCGGTACCAACTACCTTGTTCCTTCCGAAACAACATGGGAACTCTTTAAGGGGTTACAAGGGTACTTTACCTAGTCCTGTATCAGGACAACCTCCGTTACCACCGCCGAGAATGTTCGGCACATCGAAGAGCTTGGAATTCGCCGAAGAGAAGGAAAACCATTGTGAGGAGGAAGCTGTTACTAGTGATCTTCACATTGGACCATTAACCAAACGACAAGATTCTTCTGCTAAAAACAACTCCGACCCTAGTATCATCGATTCCATAGAAGGAAATATGATCAATAGCGTTCATTCTGGTGGTGGTAGCGTTGACACCATTTATACGAATCCAAGATGTCCGGTACATGGCGGATCCTACACATTTTCACCGAACTCTCAGATACTCGACAAAGATATCGGAGATCCTAGAAGAGACTTCATCGAGGCAGGAATGGGCAACCCTAATTGGTACAAGCCTGTATCGAAGGAAGGTAAGATAGTGCCGGTAATGTCATTGGCATCCTCAGAACCGCGGATCGTGATCGCTCCTAGGGAACCAGAGAGGCAGCAGCGATTGCTCGTTGGTAACGCAAATTGGGATAGGACAGGCGAGCCAAAGATCGTGATCACTCCGAGAGTGGTTAATCTTCTAGGACAGGGTAATCAAGATCTCAGCCAGACTATAGCCAATGTAGGAGATGCTTGCTCCGTTGAAACCGTGATATCTCCTTCGAAAGCTCATACCATCGATTTAGGCTCATCGGAACGATTAGAACTCGAATCTAATAGTAGTAGCAATTTAACTAGTTCGAAGGAGGAAAGAAAGGAACCGCGTATCATAATAACTGCTGGTGATCCAAAGAATACTTGTACGACGAATTCAAAACAACCAAAAATTATTATAAAACCTACAACTAGTTTTCAAAAGAGCAGAGATCAAAGGAACATACCGAAAATCTCAGCCATACCATTGGTGGAACGACAAAATAGTCAGAACGTCGAAAGGGATAAGATCTTAGAACGTAAAGAGAACAGGCCTACTGTCGAAAGACCTCCCTTGAGAGAAAAGCCGAAAGTAACGAGAATACCATCCTTCTCAAGACGAAAAGAGGACTTACCTATCGGTATCGATAAATCGTTAACACAGACGCATACAGAGAAGACGGAGATTGTGCAAAGAGCCGAGGCAGTACCTGGTAAAATCTCGAATGTGACTTATGCACATGACGGTAAATCTTCTATTCCTACTCTTCAGAAAAAGGACAGCGAAAAGTCATCTATAACAGGTGAAGATTCCAATGGAATTCCAACTGGTACAGTCAAAAGGAAACCTTCGTATAAGAAATAATATGAGACATTTTATCAACTAGTTCTACTAGTTTGTCTTGATTCTTTTTTTCTTTTTTTTTCTTTTTTTTCTTTTTTTTTTCTTTTTTTTGCACTATCAAAGGAAATACGAAAAGTATTTAAAACAGGACAAATTCGTAGCTGGTAGGAAATCGAGTAAAGACAAGATAACAGACTATATCAATAAATAGAAATTAATGATAAATTAAAATAATCAAATAATGTTGATGTAATTAATATAGAGAATAGATAAGCTAAGTGAATAGAGTGATAAGACAATGGGAATAATGTAAACTAACAATTACGTAGATTTAACAGATGAAAGCATCGAGTTAGGGAAAAAGTATTGTCAGATTTAACGTAGCATTTAAGTTTAGGAATTTGACGATATTTTTCCTTTAAATCGATATCTTAATCTTAATGATGCAAAGACAAAAATACATCGAATTTTACAGGCCGATTTACATCTTCGCAGACTGATCTTTGCACTTACCTACGAACTATTCTCTCAGAGAATTCAACAAAGACTTTTAGTTCCAGTAAATCGAATGTCGAAGCTGTGTTGGTACGTTCTCTTTCGTCTCGTAACTTTCAACGATTCCAAAGGGGAAAACTGATCTATCGATATCATTCTCTGAAACCTAAAGCCGATGTTGAAGTATTCCATAGAAAGAGAGTTGGCGAAAAGATTCGGTCCAGTGCATGCTAAAGTAATGAAACCATCTTTCTATTTGAGCGGACTGTTGGATTCGACGGGCCGAAGGAAGAGATTGAAAAGTCCTCCATGAAAGAGATCGATTCTGATTTTGAACGATGCAATGACAAATTTTATTCTAAGAAAGAAGAAACTAGCAAAGTGGAAAACTATATTTTTATGATCGGTAATAGTGTGTCTGTTGCAATTATATAAATGTAAGACATATTACTTGTAAAAATCATCTCCATGAGATTAAAACTACTTACGTAATTATGTGAATTCGATTATGTGAATCACTTTCGTAAAAAAAGTGTTTAGTTCTATAATAAAAAAGAAAAAAAAAAAAATACACTTCCGGGCACATAATTTTTAATAATACTTAATAAATTTCCACAGATTCCTAATACTTACAATTATTCTTGCCACTTTTGTATAACTATGAATAATTTTTAATTACTAATGAATTATTGATCATTGATTTGAGATTGTACACTATTTGGAAAAAGTATATATGTATCAATATAAAGACACTAATAGAACATTATTATATACCATATCCATAGGATAATTGTAATTTTTTAACAAATGTATAATACAATTAAGATATATTATGATTACTTTGTCTAATCTAATAGATAATTGTTTCGTTAAAAATTTTGTATCTGTTTAATTTCTGTAAGAATAATAAATAAAAGAATTTTCTTACTTTTACTGTAGCAAACGATGACATAGAAAATTTGAACTTTTATTTTTCAGCAGGTACCTCATAAATACACTTATGGTACGTATATATATATATATATATATATATATATATATATATATATATATATAATTATATAATTAATTAATATAATTAATATAATATAATTAATATAATATAATAATTAATATAATTATATAATATAATATATATAATTAAATATTATATATATATTTTTTTTCTTATTTAAATTAAATAAAATATATTTTTTGCATCGCAATAAACCGGAGAAATATTTATTTTGACATTTTTTTAAAAAGACCAACCAATATATATATATATATATATGGTACTAATACACACTAGATATGTATTATATTATAATTATTATTGTAATTTAAGTATTACTTTATAGCTCAATTAGAATGAAATATATGTAGTGCATTTCCGTGAAAAAAAAATTTAGAATTCTTTTTTCTCGTATACAATAGATGTAGATGAACCAATAAGTAATCGAATAAATTCTTTTTCTCGTTTTCGTTTGATAAACTTTATTACGAAGTAAAACAAAGTCCGTAAGTCATAAGAGGTTCGTATCCGTTGGGGATAAGAGAAGAGGAGCGAAAGACGAAGTCGAGTGTTTGGAACGTAGGTGGTTGACTTTCTGAATTTCCGCTTATATTGCTTGCGAATCCAATTGATTTTCAAAGTTCCTGAAGCAATACGTTTCCCGTTTCCTTCTACAAGATCCTTGACGAATAGAGAAGAAGAGAGATGGAAAGAGAGAAAGAATTACAAGAAAAAAGGCAATTTTCTCGTAGAGAATACTATGTTGCTTTTCGAATAGGTCACACTTTCGCACCTTTTTTTATCTCTATTTATTCGTTTCTTTTCGATTTCAGTTCGATATTATAGTACGATTAACGCTTGTATTATAAAACATTGTTACACAATTATCGTCACGTTCTAACGCAAAGACGAACGTTTTTCAATCTTCTTACGAGAATTATTTCGTATTGTATCAAAAAGAAATCGTTCAAAAATTTTCAAGATAAATAATACACGTGTATATGTCCTTACTTACATACCGTGTTACACTCCAAAGTATTCTAACAAGAATAGGAGGAATAAAATGTAATGATACTTATTAAAAAAAAAAAAAAAAAAAAAAAAAAAAAAATATATAAAATAAAATAAAATAAACAATAAACAAAGGAGAAAGAAGAAAAAATCGTAAATCTTTTATTTACTAATTCGTATATTTCTTTAGTCTATGTTAGTCTATTCTTTTCATTTGTTCGCTATAATAAAAAAAAAAAAACTCTAATAAAATTAAATTATTCTCAAATACCGTTTTTACTTTATTCAAGCGATTTTTAATGATTGTCAAACGTATGTGCGTATATATATATATATATATATATATATATATATATATATATTTATACGTATTCGTTAAACGCTCGTATGCATGCTTCTTTGCAGTTTCAGGTACATTAAGAATGTTATAAATTATTTCCATACACTGAACAACGTACGAAATAATTAAGAGGGAAAGCGTGAAACACGCGCGACAGTAAGTCCTCTCGCTGCTTGATCACGTTCCTACGAATTTCCAATAACGACTCCTTGTTGTGCTGTCTTCTTTTTTGTTTCAAATCGGACGGATTGCCGTGGCAACGGAAAGAAGAAAAAACGCTTAATTGGACCATCACCACTCTTCTCAGCAACTTGCTATCTATCTATCTCTCTCTCTCTCTCTCTCTCTCTCTCTCTCTCTATTCGTTTTTCTCTCTCTTTCTTTTTCTTTCTATTCTTGGTTTTTATTCTCTTCATTTAATTCGATCGAAGGAAAGAATCGAATTTCTAAAGGTCAATGTACCTCTATATATATATGTATATATGAATATATACATTTTCATTTATGCATAGATATTCCTGATATAAACTATACGTACGATACTATAAAAATGATTGGATTGAAGTGAAACGCTGACGTTTACAGGAATCCTTCATTTTCCTAAGCAAAATAGCTGGTTCTTCCTTGTAATTTTATCTATAAAAAAAAAAGAAATATAAAATTTCAAGGAGTGAACATAACACGTCTCTTATCCTAGCATTAACAAGAATAAATAATTCATTCCATTATTTAACATTCACTTAAGATATGCCTAATGTACTCCAATGAGAATAATAATTAAATAACAATAATTTATAATAATGAATATAATAATCTATATAATTTATAATAATCTATATAATTGTTTTAATAAAATTACACTTTTGTTTAATAATCACAGAAATATTAATACAACGTTAAAATAAAATAATTTTAATCTAAAATTACAATCGTTACAAATCTTAATAGTCGCTTTCATTAACGACTGGTTGTACAAAGAATAAGAAAAAAAATTAATTTTGAGTGAATTTAACATATAAAAAACAATTAATTTGTCATTGAATTTTAAATAATAGGCATTGAAACTCTCCAATCACTTTTTAAACATTCAATAAATAATTTTTTCAATTATTTAACATTTATTTAAGATATACATTACACTATAGTGAATTCTACTAGTTATTAATAGTTGTAAACAAATAATTTATATAAGTCTGTATATTATTTTAAATTTCACGTAATTGGTAACACATTATTAATTTCAATTTAAAATAATTTTAATTTAATATTTTGGAACATTTAAATTTCAAATTTTTAATTTTATTAAGTTTGCTAACAAAAACGTACGTTCGACCGAGTTTGATAGTTATCCAGTCAGCATTATTTTCCATTCTGGCGAGTAAACGTTCTAAATTCTCTCTTTTCGTACAAGTAAGAATAAATAAATTATATTTTCAATATTTTTTTTACGTATATTTAAATAATGTATAATGCAATATAATAAAGTAATATTCAAAAAATCGTACATCGATTAAAGATAACATAGTTCATAATAGACATTAAATATAAAATAATATTAATTTAATATTTTAAAGTAGATAAATGTTATACTCTGAGATTTCTAGCGCATTTAATATAAATAAGAAAAGATATCTGAGTGATTTTGATTGTTATTGAATTAATCCTTTTTTTGCTTTCCAACGAATAAATATTAAATATAAATTCACTCTTTCCGTTCTGATAAACATCAATAATTTATACTTTCAATAAGTATATAATTATATAAACAATGCAATATAAAATAAACAGAGTAAAATAAACTAAAATTTAAGCAATAGTGATTTCAATTAAAGGATACATAGATGGTAATACGAGTTTAACGAAAAATAATTTGAATTTAATATTAAAAATACATAAATTTTAATCTCCGAGTCGTTTCGTAGATCGAAACACTCGTTAAATATAAAAAAAAATAAATGTAAATAAATATTTAAATAAAGATAAATTTTGAACGTGATGTCATTTACGTTAAAAAAAAAATGAACTTTTCACTGACTTTGATTATTGCTGGAACAATTTTCTTTTGTATTTCGACGAGTAAAGATCGGAGCATTTAACCAGGTCAAAGTATCATACTCAAGTAGTGATTGAAAATCGCGATATTGCGACAATTGAGTTATGCATAAGTCATAGAAAAATGTTTAACGTTATTGCGTAAAGCACAAAAAATACTGATTCTAATTCATAATGTTATCCTATCGTTAAATCAATCTATTTGGTTTTAAATCAAGCATATTATATTTCACCAGCGCAAATACTAACTCTGAGCTTACATTAAGCACGATCAACAACTGAAGTATAATTTTATTTCATGATAAATATATATGGAGTATAGAAATATTCGATTAAAGACAAAATTTTTTCTATTATTTTGTTGAATATGAAAATTGTGAATGAAAATTAATATTTGATGAATATATATATATATATATATATATATATATATATATATATCTTTATTAATTATTATACTTGACAATATATTCGACAAAATCTTCTTCTTGATCGCAATTTTTATATGTACTAGTCATTATATATATATATATATATATATATATATATATATATATATATCAATTATACTTATTAATCTTTATACATTCATATCGTAAAATAAATGCATATCTTTGCGTCGTATCTATTATGAAATACTGCGAGAGGCATGTTACCATCAAAGTAAGATATAAATATGAAATACTGAAAAGGGAGTTCATAGTTTACCAGCACTCTAACTCATACTGACCTAGGTATAACCTAGACAAGCTTATACACTGATACGATAGGCGCATGATGGAGACAGTGTTCATCCGTTTGCCCTTGTAGTTCATATTTTGTCCATATCTGTCGTTGAAGTTACATATGCTTCGAGCAAAAGATGATGGATAGCCTTAATAAAAAATTACAGTTACGTTTTTGTTCTATAAAAGACACATAACTATCTCTGACAATTAGTGTTATTTATTATCGAAATCACGTTCACTCGAAATCGAGAATTATTGTCTTCTTTGTTTTATTCATTTATGGAAATAATCATTATTCATAAATTGTACTCGTTCAATCCTACCTTTGACCAATTGATTTTATTTATTTTATAATGTATATTTAATTCATAATAAATTTTGACGTTGAAATGATCAATAAATTTACGTCGATTTGTTTTCTATTATTATTTGCTGAAAAATGTGAATGTATTCAATTGTTAACTATGATTGATTTTTATTGGGTTTTGTATCGATAAATGTTTTTATTATTTAATTGTTCAAATATCGTTTTGCCATTACAACTACGATATTATAATAAACACGAGTATCGACAGCGTTGAATTCATCGAAAATTTTGTTAATTCGTAATGTAGCTGTATTTATATAACGACGTTACCTCATTACGGTTTAAAACCTTAATCAGTTAGTAACCTTCATTTTACGCAATCGTATAGCTTTCTAGTGGATCTTATCGAATTTATTGCGTAGAAGTAGTAAGTTCTACTCATCAAGCATTCAAGTTTAATTAATACCCCTACAAAATTTGTTTGGATTCTTAAATCGCAATGAAAACACAAATAAACTTTTACATTTAACGAATTAAATCGGAATCTAATATACATATAAATTAACTTTGGCATATAAGAACATAAATTAATTAATAAATTTCAATTAATTAATTATCTATTGGTTTTAAATATTAAAAAATATTGAAATTAAAAATTTTATTTCCCCATTTGTATATCTTCAATTTTTCTTTGATAAAATATTTATTTGAAAAGAAAGTTTGTTTATATAAACAAATTACTATTTTTTTTTTTTTAGGGATATTCGATTTTTATATGCGATAGTAAAAAAAAAGATAAAATTAAAGAGATAAGTTCGCAACAAAGAGTCGAGTCACGGATTCACACTTTACTTGTTCGAGTTTCTTCAAAAACGGAAAGATAGATACTCGAATAAATGACCGAGTGATACTTTAATTAAACGTAAATGCCATGCTGCCCCCGTTGGACTGACCTGTAGCAAGGAGGGCGGTTTTAATTTTGATGAGATTGTTTCCTTGAGAACTTTTGAATTCTATTGAGGAGCGCCTTAATTAATTACACATTCCACTGTTAACTCTTCAACTAAGACTAGCCGACGAGACTACTGTACTCGCCTTGCTTTAATCTCGCGAAAATGATTCCTTCTGACAAAGGCTAAGATCAGATAGTAGTAACACTCTTGTAACGTATTACCTTTTTCGAATTACGTACTGATTTCTTTCAAGAATAAAAAAATTTCGCCGTAAACACAGTTTTAAATCAGAAAATACACGAGTCGAAATTTTTAGAAATTTTTAGACAGTATTGATCCTTGGATTTAAATTAAAAAAAAAAGAAAAAGAAAAAGAAAAAAGACAAGAAAAAATTTGTTACAATATCTTATCAAGATAATGTAAAAAGCTCTTAATATTTCTTTACGTTATAATCTACATTACAATACGAATTAATGAGAAGATAACATTTGCCAAATGTTATTAGTATTAAAATGAAATGAAAATACATACATATTATATTTACTTATGAAATAAAATAAATTGTATATCTATAAATAAAATGAATGAAACATTTAGAAAATGTCCTATCTTTATCTACTCATTGATTAGATTTATTTTACTGGGAAAAAAAAAAAAAAAAAAAAAAAAAAACAGAAAAACTAAAAAAAACATAGTTCGGTCAAAACTACGTAGGAGTAGAATTACAAAATAGAAAGAGTTTCATTGAAATTTCAGTCTACAAATACGTCTTGGCAGAAGGATCGTACTCAAAGCGCACGTACTCTGAAAAACGAGACAGACTTTTACGATGCATCGGGCTCGGGAAAAGCAACAAAACGTACGATTCGAAGTGACGGAGATATTCGTTTTTCACGTTTGAGGAAATAAGCTCTAATTCAGAAGAGTGATGTGACGTACATACGTCAGAATAAAATGGCATAGCTATCGAAATAAACGAACTAAATAAAGATAAGGGAAAAATAAACAAAAGTGAAACTACGTACGTGAAAATCGTTCAACGTGATAGATTTTCTGGACACTGAAAAATCTATAGTACAATATAGTATTATTTATATATAGTATTATTTTTATATACACTATATATTGTATACAGGATGAATTTTTTTTTTAAATTGAGAGTGACAAGTGAAAATTGACGATTGGTCTTGCTTATAGGATCCTATTCGATCTTATTCGATTTTGCTCCTGTTTTGTGTATCGGAAGTCAGACCAGTCATTTTAAATATTTATCAAAATAATATTTTTTTTTACTTTTTCTTATATTTATATATATACATATATATGTAGACACATACATAGACATATGGGTGCCTTTCTATCACGAGCAATCCGCGTAACGACACAAGTCAATATATTGTTTTATTTAAAAAAAAAAAAAAAAATACTTGTTGCATGTTACGTAGTTCGAACATAAAACAAAAAGAAAATATACACAGTCTCATAACTCAAATACAAATTGAATTCTATGATACATACATTTATAAGTGAAAAATTAATTCAATCAAAAATTGAATGGTTAAATTATTTGTTTATCAGGATTGATTTTACGTAAGGAAATATTCGTAAGAGAATACGAAAGATGGAAAATCGAAAAAATATTAAAAAAAAAAAATTGAACTTAGAAAATTAAAATTAAAGTTAGATTATCTATGTCATATTTTTTCTTGTACTTTTTATACATTTCCTATTCGCAATTTAACGAATATTCATCAAAAAAATATTAAAATTTAAAGAATACTTAAAGAATACTTTAAAAAAAATAATTTGATATTTATGTATCGAGAGCTAAATGTAACATAGGGATATAAAATATAATACAGATGCATATGTGTATATATATATGTATATATATATACACATATAGCGTTTTATTTGATATATATATATATATATATATATATATATATATATATATATATATATCAAATAAAACGCTACAAAATAAATTTTTATACGAATACCTTTTTCGAAGTAATTCATCCGTAAACCTAGATAGAAGCGTAGATACGTAGATATATACGCTCATACTATCCGAAAGGTCTGATATCGAAGGTTGACAAGAAATTATTGTAAATTCTTAAGAGATATCATCGTTTTGACGGAATCGACAGGCGGTTTCGCATGATCGCCAAATGAAAAGCTTTCATTTCAAACGGTCGTTCGTCAAATTTATATAGTACGTGCGCGCGTGAGAACACGTATCTATATGTCTGTATATAGTTCCGTCTAAATTTATAATATATGTAACGCAATTAGATAATTACGAATATGTAATGAATGATATAGGGATCTTTTATTTAATTGTTGACGAATGAACACGGATTGACTATACTGCGGAGAAAACGTTCCGCAAAACGGCTCGCTTTACGAGCGTAATTGCAACGAGACTGTAGCGTTAAAAGCCACCGTAAAAGCTTGCCATGGCGAAAGGGAGAGTAGTTTTTAACGTGGTGAAAATTTACCGTGAAATATGAAATACGTGTACGTACATACATACGTATCTATGCATATATATATAATGTTCGTGTGCCTACTTGAACGTGTTAAGACGTATTTGTGTAAGTACATCTCTCTTTCTCTCTCTCTCTCTCTCTCTCTATACATATATATATATATATATATATATATATATGTAGTAGATATGTAAATTTTAAGACGATATACAAATTTCTACACGCCAACTAACACGCGTGAAATATGTAAACCTTCATAATTTTATCACAATTAAGTTATGTATAAGTAGTCTTAATAATAGTTAAAAAATAGTGTCAAAAGGGAAATTCTGAAAAAGGAATTACCCACGAGCACACATTTTTTAACATTCGTTAACTTTTTTTTTAAAATAAAACGATAAAGCTTACATTTGTATAGTTTCCTCGTCGGCATTGAGTGTACATTCACTAATACATTTTTACATCTCTCTATTTCAAGAGTTATTCATACTTTATATTCATACCATACGTTTTCATCTATGTAGATATTATATGTAAGTCATACGTATGCGAAAAGACGATACGTGTGTAGGTATTATTCGATTATGTCCACGCTAATTGGTGTCTATCTCGAGTGAAGGCTATTGTTCCATTCACCTATATATATAGCCCACGTTCGACCGTTCGCAATTAGATCTCCCAACCGCTGGCTACGAATTATCGTCGCTCGTTTAACCGAACACCCAACCCCTCAATCTCCCTGCTTCTGCTTTCCTTTGCATCGTCCGTTGTACTTTTTTCGTCTGGGTCAGATTAGCAACAGCCGAACGGTGACCGCAATTCCTAACTTTGTTCTCGATGTTACGCGTTGTTTTTCCTGTTATACTCAGAACGTATAAACTTTGGTACTCTGAATTTTCTTTTGGGGGCAACTGTACAAATGGTCGAGTTTACAGTTTTTGCAGTTTTCTTTTTATAGCGATTGATTTTTCTGAACGTTTAGGTACATATCCTGAACATATAAGAAATGTTGATTTAACTTCTGTAAAGAATAAAAAGAATTACTTATCGTATAATTAGAAACATTAGAATTTTTCGAATGATAACACTTGATATTTTATAAAAATCAAATTTATTTATGTGTATATAATAATAACAAAAGAGAGTAAATATTTAGTTTATTAGATATATTTAATATATACTAGTATCGCGTGTTATACTGTTTAATTATATTTTATTATCTTTATTATATTCTTTTTTAATATCGATAATGTCGTGAAAAAATGATAATGTTATAATAAATGATATTCTCTCGATATCTTGGCAAGACTTTCGTCACGAACACCTATGCAAGGCACACCTGTTGCGTGAATATATTTCTGTTACCTTCTCCCCTTTTTAAAGAATCTATTCTAATTCAAAACTTTCTCGATATAGTAGCGTTTTACGTTTTAAGATAGTTTCAGATTTATCTCAAATGATATCTTCTATCTTCAAAGTAATTTGTCAACATATTTCGAATCGATATTAATTAATATAAATATTAATTCAAATCTAATGTTTAATCTGTTAAAGACGATTTCGTTATATTTTTCAAAAAAATTAAATATCTCGAAATAAATTTTTATTTCGAAATAAAATATCGATTCTATCGAAGATCATTCGTCTTGTGGTAAACAAACATTTCTTCTTTGAAATATTTACTCAAAATTCGATTTGTTTTCAAAACATAGATTAAATCTATAAAAACATATATATACAGACACAAGAGAGAAGAGAAATAGAGGACAAACCAATCACAGTTCACTGTATTCTGTATCATTGATAAAGCATTGAGGTAGGAACCTACGGCAGTTCATCGACTACCGTAAAGATGGAAGGTACGAAGATGAAACCATCGTGATTACGTGGAAAATGTAATAGAGATACAATAAATTTAACGTCAGTGACATTTTTACTTACCAAGACCTTCCTGTGAAATCGCCTTGATAGAGACCAGAAAAGAAGTCCTGAAAAATGAGAATAACTGTCGGATATAATTGTAATTATAAAAATTAATTTCTATCTTATAATCATATTTATCATTAATTAACATATAAATACTTACATTTAATTAAAGAAAAAATTCATCGCGATAAGATTCGTCGCACTAAGAAAGTAATTCTTTTGTGCAATATTGATTTATTTTGTAAAAATGATTACTTGCAGTTTTTTTTCTTTTATATTCACGTAAAAACATTCAAAGATAAAAAAAAATCGGACCAATGAAAATCTACGATAAGAAAAAAGATATTATTTCTATAAAGAAAAAAAAGAAAAAAAAGAAAAAAAGGAAAAAAAAACACATTCTCTTTCTCTCGTCATCTCAATGAATCCACTATCTCGGTAAATTATGGCCGTGTACGTTTAATGTAGAACGAACGCGAAACAACAAAGACGGCATACGTAAGGTGCATCATTAAACGGTGCAGTAAACTCGCCTTCAAGCGTTCTCTTCTAATTAGACACTGCCGACAGATTTCGTTAGACGCGCTCGTATAGGCGTGCTTGTTAGTCAGCGAATGGCCATATACATATAGCCATGAAACGTTTACGTGCCGCGCAATTGCCTGCGCTTCGACCTTTATGCTTCACGGACGAAATAGCAAGGCGTGAAAGCGAGATCGATCCGGCACATTGGCAGGGAGAATTCGGCCGAAAGCATATACATAGTTGTCTATCGATGTTGCTGGATTCGATCGATTGAGCCAGAAATGAACGATCAATGTATTGTGTCTTTGACAAGAGTACGATTCAAAGTGCCAAATGCATATTAAATGCATTTTATTGCTTATGGAAAAGTTCGGGTATAAACGTTGTTTAATTCCTTTTTCTTTTTCTTTTTTTCCCTCCCAAAAGAAAAAAAGAAAACGAAAGAAAATGAACATTTAAACGTCAGTCATATTTTTAAATAAATTAACTCCGTTTTATTTTATCGTAGCTCCTTGTAAATTTTCATTTAAGCAACTTGATTTTATGAAAACATATTCGAGAGACGGAGATTATATTGATCAGAGAAATAGAACCAATCACACAGGTTTGTTTACGTAGAAAGAAGAGATACAATATGTATAATATATTTGGATATCATTTACAATATCGTAGTATTCTATGTATATCAATATGAAAATATTGTTAGATATTTAAAACGTAAATTCGAAATTTAAAACGTAATATATATTCTCATATCTCTTTTGATTTGTTCATTAAAGAAAAATGATCTCTGACCTTTAATCTTATCGTTTAATTCGAAAAGATTTGTCAATGGTACAAAGCAAGAAGAGAAAAAGATGAATGAAGAAGTTTTCTTTGTCTATTTGTTTATCTCTTTCTTTCTCTCTCTCTCTCTCTCTCTCTCTCTCTCTCTCTCTCTCTCTCTCTCTCTCTGGAGTGCCACAAGAAACCCATCATAGATACATCCACTTCGAAATCTAATTAATCTGACATCGTAGTCTCGGAGTGTACTGCAGGCCCTTCGGACAGCACAATGTAGTCTAACTGCCAAGTAGCTCGCATTGTCTTGGAAACAATAGGGGCCCCTCCTGAAATAGACAGAGGCACTTTGTCCTATGGGCAGCCACCCGGTACAAATTTATTAATTGGTTCAGACCGAGAACGCGGGATTATTCACTCTCCAGCTTTCAACATATCCGAAATACGATGATAAGTTTCTCATGCGGAGTAGAGGGATAGAGAGGGTAAGGGTGGTGGGTGGATGGATTTAAATTGTATCCTTTTATCGTTATTTTTTATTTTCAATAAATAATTTAAATGAACGAAATAAGAGAAAGAACTATTTGACATAATTATATACAATGTACTATATAATATATTATATAAAATTGATAAAACAATAATCGTTCACATTTTTCTTTTTTTTATTACTAAGAAGACAATTTTTCGTATTATCAGTGGAACAACACGTTCAACAATGTATACGTAAACGGAGAGTAACTTGAATCATCATGGAATAATATTTATATGCTCTACGCAGATTGTTAGTATTATTAGAGAGCTGTCGGCTGCAAACGTATACAACATGACGGTGTTTGCTCATCTGAACAGATACACCGTTTAGGCGGCTACTCATCATCAATGTCGTTCGTTCAGAATGCAATAATTTCGTAAACGTCCATCTAATACCATTGTATTATAATAAATTTACAAAATGAGTGAAGTTGATCACATTTTATAATCTGACTTTAATACGTACTTTTAACGTAGTAATATTAAATCTCAAATATTTTTCCACGGGGAACGCGTTTAATTCGTACCGAATGAGGAAGTTTTAATAAACGTTCTTGTCGCTTAAGAGCCGAAACTTATGGCTCAGTCTGAGCTAAACGAGATATAACCGCGAGCTACAACTAAGAGAAAAAAGAGAAAAAAAAAGCTAATTAAATACGGCCGCAAAGAGAGAAAGAGAAAAGGGTAGAGCCAGTTTAAGCGGCGGATAAAAAAACTTAATAAACGTCAGATAGCTGTCAAACGCAATACGGGGAGAGGGGAATAGATATTCTCTTTTTACAATGACATTACAATTACCGACATTATGTGGTCGTTTTTATCGTCCATCGTTTTATCCCTTTCAATTGATATTGATAAGAACATTTGAACGATCATTTTCTTCGTGGATTACGGCAAAAATAGTTTTTAAGAAAAACAAAATAAAAAAAATTAATAAAATAAGACGTACATAATCGTTCTGCTTTTCGTTTGAAAAACATTTTTTGATCAACCATCAATTATTGATTACCATCATCAAGGGCTAACAATGAACAGTGAAACTGAATAAAACAAAATTTATTATTTTTAACAACATGGAGTATTAATCTATTTAAGATATGTATAATATATAATAATAAGTAATAATTATTATAATTATTACGATAATATATTAATTATATCCTAATTTGTTTATCATATCGTAATATCTTTAAATGTAAATCGACGACAGTGTTGACACGTTTACTGCACTATACGAATTTTGCATAATTAGATACATAGATATATTTACCTCACGTCTCTCGTAATTTTGGTAAACACGTATGTAACAGATTTCAATATTAGATTGCTTACGCAGGACTTTATCCTCATTATTGCTCAGACAAATATTGCATAGATAAAATCGAATATCAGTAAACATGTTAATATCTGATATGTAATATAAAATCTGATATATAATATTTACATGCATACATACATACATACATACGTACGTATATACGCATATACGTACATACATACATATATATATTGATAACGTGGTTTTATAATTTAAAACATAAAAATTATTCGTTAAATTAATTAATTCAATTTCATTAAAATCCATTAAAGTTACAGACATAGATCAACGCATAGATCTACGGCACGATTCGATTTTCGTAACACAGTGAAATAGAGTATAGTATGAGTTACGGCGGCAGAGATATTTGTAAAACGGATATGTGTTTACACCGACGGTAATTCTTTTCTCCGCGAAAATGCGGTAACGGGTTCACGAGTCGTGCGTTATGAAAACGATTTGGGTAACCCGTGGAAAAACTTATGGCCTTTACCAGACAGAAACGTACAGGTGCACATTTGCATTCGTCGTAATGCACATACGTATGTACGTATATATATATATATATATATATATATATATATATATGTATGTATGTATGTACGTTACGTATACATACATACATACATATATGTTTATATATATACATATATATATAAGTAGCATGAAAAATGCGAGAAAAATGATAAGTGATCACGTTGCGTGTCGACTCTTCCTGTGCATTTCGTTCCGATAATATTTTTAATACTATTATATTCCGAGTAAACAAATCGTATTTCGTATCAAGAATTGTTTATTTTGAAAAATCACGGGAAGATTTTATGATAACTCTAACGCGAATTACACTAATAGAATTTAGGATAAAATTCATTTCCATTGTTAAAGCTCTTTTTTCCGAAAATGGTATAAACTTAAAATTCCAGAAAACGGAAAAAGAAGAAAAAAAGAACAGAAAAAAGACAATTGAGTTAAAATAAATTTCCTTTCTAAATTTGACGTTTCATCCTTTTTGTATACAGATTTCAGTATCCAAAAGTAATAGACAATGTGTATTATGCACACTGATATAAAATGTCATTCCCAACTTGGTATCTCTTTCTACAACCAAATTTCTGCTTTGAATATAATAATTCGTAAGGTAAAAAAAAAAAGAAAAAAAGAAAAAAAAAGAAAAAAAGAGAAAAAGGAAAGAAATAAATAAAAAGAGAAAAGATGAAAAGAAAAGAAAAATGAAGGAGAGGAAAAAAGGATTTAAAATATGTAGGATTACTAGTCAGGTTTCCTTCCCGTGCGGCCTAGTTTTATAATTTATAAAGTGCTCGGTAAATCTCTCGTAAGGAGGATTAAAGGGATGTTTGAGGAAAGAGAGAGAGGGAGAAAGGAAGGGAATTTTAAAGAGCGGGGTCAGCCGCGAACCGAAACGGGATGGAAAGGAGAGGGATCTCGAGCAACGGAAAGAATGAAAGAAAGAAAGGAAAAGGGATAGGGAAAGGGAAAGGGAAAAAAAGAAAGAAAAGAATGAAAGAATGAGCGAACGACGGCAATCCAGTGGCACGGGGTTCACGTCGTCTATCTATAATGAAATCTTGGGTAATATTTTCATCGCTAGAGATGTCTAGTCTCGACGAGAGTCGCTAGGAAAGCTTTTCTATCCTATCCTATCTTTTTTATTTCTCTTTCTCTTTCCCTATTAAGGTTTTACGTTGCCGTACAGTTTGCTAATAGAACTTGCTACTCTGATAGTCGGTATTCTGTTTCAGAACTTTATTTTAGTACTTTTTCGATCATTAACGTCTTTAAATATCTTGAACATAAAGATTTATAAGTTCTAATAAAAACGAAAAAATAATATATATATATAAGTTGTAATAGAAAAAGATCTTATCATAACAGTGTTCTTATTAATCCTCTACAAAATTTAATATAAATTTAAATGTCAGATAATTACATGCCTGTATTATTTTATGTTTTATTTCATTTTATCGCTCCTTAAACTTAATTGTTATTTTATATTTAAAGTTATCAAATGCTTTTCTAGTTTTATACACTTGATACAATATATGTGATTATATCTAATAGTGTAAATAATACTATAATTTTTACGTAATATAATTTTTTTTGTTAGAGAGAAATTGCGAATTGGATTATAGTGGTTTAAAAAAATAATCTCGAATTCATCAAATTGTAATTTTTATTGATCCTATTAAATACTAGATAAATTAATGTACTATAAGCAAATAGGTATATCAATGTTATTGTTATGTAAAATATCGTTCGCATAATTATGCCCGTAGATCGAGAATTTCATGATATGTAATCATATTCTAATGCACTTTTGTCTTCAATGAACGATATGACCTAGACCATATGAATGATATTGCATATAGACAAAGGAAAGAAATATTTTCATAGTTTCTTCCGCTATCGATCATCGCACTTTATCGTATAAAGCTTTTGTATGATTAATGATACGTTGGACGAGATTAATGACGATGGAATTGTAGAAAAAGTTAACGAAAGCCGCCATTCAGACGAAGGAGATCATGAAAAGAGAGAATATCAATCAAACGTTAATAACTTTGCGCAAAAAGTTCTTATTACTTTATAAACAATTTTAATCGTAAGATCTTATCGAACATTATACGAAAAAGATACTTTATAACTCTATATTATCATTTAATATTAATTATTTGGAATAATATTTTTCGAACAAATTTTACTAAAATAGATTTTATCAAAATTCATTGAATAATATCGATATTCTTCATTCGTTTCGCCAAAAGTTTTAAGAAATAAATTTTAAAAAAAGAAAAAGACAAAAAAAAGAAAAGAAAAAGAAATTTGCTCAATCAAATTTTTTTTCTTTATTCATTTTATATATCATAATACTTTCTTTCTGTCTTTATATTAATTTACAACTACATTTATCACCGTCCTTACGTTCTTTTTTGCTTGTACATATTCTAACTTCTCTCACGTAATGAAAATGTCTCTTTCCTTTCTCTAAATCGAATATGTTTGCTACTTATGTAGCTTCTAATAAGTTTTAAGCATCTACTGTACGAAATATAATTTTACCACTTTCCGTTCTCTACGATGAGTACTGCATTTCCCAATCGAGCAGTTATATACTCCCTCGTACCTCTGTCTTTTACTCTCCTTTCGCTTTGTCACGTTCTTTTACAAACTGCTCTGTTCGCAAAAATTCATTTCACCTTCCGCATCAAATTCAATTTCTTCGCCTCAACGTTCTCTCTCTCTCCCTCTCTTTCTATTTCTCTCTCTCTCTCTCTCTCTCTCTCTCTCTCTCTCTCTCTTTGACCCTTGTCCCACTACCTCCACCCAGAACCCTTCCTTTTCTTCTTCTCTTCTTCCCTTTTCTCTTTTCCATCGTCTTCTTCTTCTTCTTCCTCTTCTTCTTCTTCTTCTTCTTCTTCTTCTTCTTCTTCTTCTTCTTCTTCTTCTTCTTCTTCTTCTTTCTTTCTCTTCTTCCTCTTCTTTTTCTTTCCTCTTTCAGTTCTTCGAGCATCGCGAAGATAAACGAAGCTGGCGACGCGTTCAATTCACTCTGCAGACTGAATCTCACAGCACGTTCGTATTTAACGATCGTTTCTAAGCCATTATCTTTGCGTTTCTCTTTTGATTCCCATGAGAGAAAAAAAGAGACAGAGAGTCAGATAGACAGAGAAAAAGATTGAGAGAGAAAGAGAGAGAGAGAGAGAGAGAGAGAGAGAGAAAGAGAAATACAATCAAAAAAGAAATCATGAAATCGTATTACACAATCTCATCTATTTGTTTTCTTTTCGATGTTTCTTTTCTTTTTGATGACATTCGAGATAAAAAATTAGAAATATTATATAACGCGAACATTTTATATCGAGTACCAATATTATTCGAATTAAGAGTCTATGTATGCAATCTTTCGAATTAAAAAAAAAAAAAAAAAAAAAAAAAAAAAAAAAAAAAAAAAAAAAAAAAATAGAAAAAAAAACTTCTGATATCGTATCATTTTTACGTAGATATTAAAAAATTGATGTTTCATGGGAATTTTAAATGGTGAGATTTTATTGCTTTTTTTTTGTTGTACGATTAATTGGAATTGAAATCTATCGGTATCTATTCTTGTCAGATATCGAGGTTTAGGAAAAAATACGTCGAGGATTTTATGTTCAAGATAATAGATTTTCTTCTCGGGATCGTTTGTATGAGTACTAAAGTATCGTTCGAAAGATCGTGCCAGCAAGTTTCAGGTGTAAACATCCTTCCAGCGCATCTAGTAGCTCACCCGAACGATCTCATCTGTAACAGTACTCGACTTATGTTGAGAATTTTGTTGGCTGCCTTCCACGGAGCTCGCTTTAGCGAACTTACTCAAACTTGATTGTTTCATCGCTGTTTCTTTTATTTCTTGCTACTGTTTACATCATCATCGAACGCGTTCGAGGAATTTTTTTTATAATATTTATCTTATCGTTAATTGTATTTTTTTTAAGTTACTTTCTTAAAAACACACGATGTTGTTTACTTACTTATTTATTTATTTTTCTTTATCTATTAGATTCAGATGAATAATTAAAATCATACTCTCTTCTATTGCTTAGAAATGAATCAATTGGTAAAGCAATTTATTAACATTAATGTTATAAAGTATACAAAATAATATGAAATAGGTGGAGCGTAAAATGAAAACGTGGAAAATTAGATCAACCTTGCTCGGTATATCTCTAATCAAATAAATTAGTCTAATCACACAGGTACACATCACTGTTACTATTGCGATACGTTATTGCAACGTGATATTGCGAGTTTGTAACATCGTCAGAACATTTACATAAAGTGAATCATTGGAATGAAAGCACTCGACCATTTTCAATCTTGATGAATAGGAAACTCGTACAGTATGCAGATGTACAATGTAAGTCATTTAAATTGGATCATCCTGAACATTGATATAATTTATGGATTATAAAAGAAAAATTTTTTGCAATGAATATACAAATTATGAATACCTTTAGATAATCTTTTTAATATCCATAGAAATTCAAGATAATTAAAGATTTCTTTGTAAATGATTCACCCTATATAATCTATTGCCTTTTTTTTTCTTTTTGTAATGTCCGTTAAAATTTTATCAGATAATACTTCCGTTCGTTTTCTTGTCATTCCTTAGTTGCAAGAAAGTGTAAAAGACGAAGGACCACCATAGTTCTATTTTCTTTCTTTCATCTCTTCTTTCTCTGAAGTCCAGGGTTAGGATCGAAGAAGAAGGTAAATATATTGGAAGAACAGGTGAGTGAGAAAAGAGAGAAAGAGGAAACCGCCTGTGGAGCAGCTTTCCTTGCTCTTTTCATTCGCTTCCATCTTGCCATCAGCATCGTCTGTAGCGCGTCTTGAGAGACGGCCGACAGGGTGATTCATCTTCCGAAGGGGATTATTGTGGCCTCGATGCACGCGAAAACCCCAACCCCCTGAGAAAGACGGCGTATAGCTCGGCTTCTTTTCGTGACGGCGACCCGTCGTGCTCGTTGCCACATACTCTACAGTCTAGACTGTACCATGGATTAAAGGGACTGATATCTACGTTTGTGTGTATGTATGTGTGTGTGTCAACAGAAATCCTCCAAAACGTGTATGTCTTTGTCCATGTGAGAAAAAGGGGACACTTAATAAGTATTACTCAGGCTATCTGATAATAAATGATACAGATAATATCCTATAGAAATAAGTCACAAATATAGAATAAACTTTTTTCTATAGATAAAAGATCTTATTTTTGAGAAATATTCTTTATTTCTAATCCTTAAATTTACTTGTAAAATTACAACATAATGATAATTATTGTGATTTAATATGCAATGCAATATACATATGTGCAATAATTTAGTTTTTTTTTTTGTTAAACTTGACGGAAAAAAAAACAATTATAACTATATCTAATTATATTGAATTTAATATTTCTTTAATGTTTCGATTTAATTTCGACAGGTAATAGATATAAGATTTTTTTTTTCTTAATACTTTTAATAAAATAAATCACAGATTTGACGGTTAAAGTCTTATGTACTTAAACTTTCAATTAGGGATTATCGAAATTTAATGAAACTTTTCTTTCGTCTTTTTAGATAACGTCGATAACATAAAAATGACAAATTCTGATAATACAGTTAATACTTACGATTTGTATATTTTAATATACTTTCAAAATCTTTTATAAGATCAATGAACTTTTATGAAAATATACGTTCGACATTCCTAGTTTATTTTTTCTTACTGACATTTTTTACACACAATCGCATCGTATCTACTCGATTTTATCATCTGTTATAACACATCCTGTACCTCATTGTTCGTTTTAAAGACTTTCTATCTAAAGACAATAGCGATAATGAAATTGGTTTTTGTTCCACGTAAATTAATCCATAGGGAGGCTATTGTGCATCGATCAATGTTGATAAATTTGCTTGAATTTACGCCGTTCCCACATTTACGATTGAAAGTTTGTTACGAATTAATAAACGAATTATCTCAACTGATTTAAAGTTTCATCGGATAAAAATTACGCGTAGAAATCGAAGAACTCTCTGGATTTTATCTTGTATTGATGTCATTAAAAATTGACGAACAAGATTCGAAGCAAGTTTATACTTTCAAATGAGAAAATTATTATAATATAATAAAAATTACTAAATGAATCTTATAGATATAAAAACATACTATATATATATATATATATATATATATATATATATATATATATATATATATATACATAAATGTATGTATGTATGTATATAATCACAATATAGATATGTGAATTTCCCGAAATATCAAAGTTCAAATGATTCAATCATTCGGACGTGATAACTTACTTTAAATGAGTTTCGAAGTTAATATTAATTTCAAATTCTTATTTATTTTATTTTATTAAAACTCTAAAATGGAGAGAAAAAAAATGGGTGTCTCTTATTTTATGAATATCATTTTTACTTCAATGTCATGACGATCTCGAAAACTTGGAAAGAACGAATCGGATGGAAGATGGAGTTCCTTTTTCATCGGGTTCTTCTACGAAGATCAGTTTTGAAATTCAACCGATGTGAAGTGCGAATGCTTAACGGCGCCGTTGACAGGCGTGTTCGCGCGTCAGAAAGAAGTCCACGGCCGAAACGTTTTAACGTTGAAATGTAGAAAAAGACATGGCTATCTGTGGGATTGGCACGATGCCTAAAATTCATATCTTCGGCTCCAACCTGGCGCCCATGTTTTCAGATACGTGCCAGAGTTCGGAAAAGTACGCATTCGAATATCTTTCTACGCGTTTACCACGTTACGAGAAGATAGATACACGAGACTTTGCGCACGTACCGGAAGCTTCATTGTGCGAGCTCATTCGTCTAGCATTTTGGTCGGAATTTTACCGATAGTTCGTTGCGCGAGAGATTTTTCTGAACGAAAGAAAAAAAAAAGAACAAAAAAAAACAAAACGGAAAAATAGAGATCTCGATTCGTTCCATTTTTTCCTATTTTTGCTTTTTATTCTCGATCTCTTCTTTGCTCCTTCAAGTTTTGTCAAGTTCTTACTTTCTTACAATTGCAAAGAAAGTTTCACCGTGGTAATCGTTAAAAGTAAAAAAGATAAATAGAAAGAGAAGAAGAAAAAAAGAAAATTTTCTTTTACTTTCGCAGGATTTTAATAATTCAATAAATCCCAATGTCGTTCACTCTATGAAGAACGCAAAGATAAAAATGCGTAAAGAGATAAAAACTTCTTTAACTGTTTTTATGATATAGATCAACAGAATAAACAAAAGCACGCTAAATTTAATATAAAAGTAAATTTGATAAATGTATAAAATATTTACTCTCGATAGAACCAATACAAACATGTTTTATTTTTCGTGCATTTATGTTGTCTTTTTGGTTTTCCTTTTTTACATTGTTTACCGAAATCTTTCGAAAATAATTTTTGTTTCATTGTTTTCGAACGAAAATGAAATTGCCGGGGGATATTATAACCTCATGTTTGAAGGCAGAACGCCGAGTCATTCTTATCAAATATTTATACAATCGACTTGTTAAATGCGAGATAGATTTAATAAAGGTTTTTCTTTTGTTACAATTTTAAGAATTGTTTTATAAACGCATAAGTATGATCGAAACGATTACGTTAATATATCACTTGTGTTTCGCATATACTTTTTAAATATTAAATCATCATCATCCCGAAAAATGTCATTGAAAAATTATTATTTAAACTTAAAACCATTCTTAAATATAAAAAATATTCATGATAATTGAAATTATCCAATAATTGAAATTCTTTTATCTCTACGTTAAGTATAAAAGTAATAAGCATGAATTATTTATTTCTCATTTTAAAATATATCCTCACGATGTTAGATAAAATTTCTTCGATTTTTTTCAAAGATTTTATTTATCCTAATTTTTTTTCTTTCATTTTCCATTGATCTCACTGAGATAATGATTATTAACTTCTTACACGATTAATCTTATATGATTTAAATAAGAGCTATCGTTTAATTAGAAATGATTCAAAAAAAGCACAACTTCCATTTCTTACTTCTTTTCTCGTTTTTTTTTCCTTCTCTCTTTCTCTCTTACCTCCGACTTCTTTCTTCTTACTTCTTTTTTTCTTTTTTTTTTTTATACGTCAAGCTCGTTTCAA
The DNA here is from genome assembly GCF_910589235.1 of Vespa crabro. Lineage (NCBI taxonomy): Eukaryota > Metazoa > Arthropoda > Insecta > Hymenoptera > Vespidae > Vespa > Vespa crabro. The sequence continues at coordinate 3,908,286 of NC_060962.1, forward strand.
GACCGCGCCTCGCCGGAAATAGGTCGCATCGAAAGGTTTTCTGAAGTAGCACGAACGTACCGAGCCATGGAGCGAAGTTGCGCGCGTATGCGTATGCACTAGAAAACGACCTCGACTAGGTTTGGGCTTCTTATCCGTCTTCGAGCTTGGTATAAGACGAATCGCGACGTGTTGGGAAATAACTTGTTTTTTCTCCTTTTTTTTTCTCTCTCGACAACAATTTTTGAGTTTCACGCATATTGAATCGTAAAGAGCACGGTACGACACGTTATTAATTTTAATTTTCTCATCGCCATACCAATAATATTGGATTCTAACGACAAAAATATATTAATATAATATTAATAAAATATAATAATTCAAAAATTCAAATTTGCTATTACTTTAGTAAATGTTACCGGTCGATAAATTAGATACATATACGCATCGCATCATTTAGATGGCTATGAAATATACGTAATTTATTAAATATACGTATATTTAGCTAAAATGAAACAATAAATAATTTGATTTTAATAAATTTGTGAAAAAGAATAGTTCATCGTAATTGTTTGTCAATTAATAGATCTTACTTTAGAATCTTGAAATTTGATTTGTTATCTTATTTTTAATATATTAAATATTTTATTATCAATACTTTTTATTATCATATATTCTCATGATTTATACATTTTAAAACATTTTAATGTGTGATAGAATTTAATTATGATCATGAATATTGAATTAGATAATAATATATAATATTCCAATGGATTTAATTCTTTATTGATTAGATTTATTGAATATAGTAAATGTGTATTTGTTTATAAAAAAAAAAAAATTGCATTTATTTACGAAATGATTCTTAATTCGATAAAGTAAAAGAATTTTAGTTGTGTGAACGAAATAAAAAAGAATACACGGGATCGTTTCGTTAGCTGTCACTTAATCGTTCCGTGGAAAGTGCTATCCGATTCAATAATTCAACGGACGATACGACACGACCGACAGGAAGAATAAATCCGTTCAACAGCTGTTACGGGCCTGATTCTCGCTAAACCGTGCCAAAGCACTTTAGGACAATTCAGGAGTTTCCTATTCCCCATTGGACCGCACGTTAAAAGGTCGAACGTGCGAAAGTAACCGTTAGTCAATTCCCTTTGCCCTACCTTTCGAACAATGATAGAAACGATGCACATCACATCGAGTGACTTCGCGCTTACCGGATTTTCGATTAGTTTGACTTTTAAGAACAATTCTCTTTCGTTCACGTAACAAAGTATCAAGACGTCGAAATATTTAAATGGTACATAAATACAAAGCTACGAGATTTATTTGGATAAAAACAAAAAAAAGAGAAAAAGAATGGAACTCGATATTCGAAAGTATTTCATTTGATCTTTTATCCTAAATATTTTCAAAGAAATCGACGAATTGCGATATTGAGAATAATTAATATCATTTAATTCCTCTCCTAGAGCTATCTGTTGTTCATAGGAAAGCAAATAATTCGTAGGTGGTAGAAGGAATTAAATACTTTGGACATACCATAGAATTTCAAGCTCATGAGGATGACAATGAAATCTAGAAAGAGGATAGTCTGCGAAGCACGTATTCAGACAAGTATATCGTCCAGTCTGCTTCGTTTGGTCCGTTTCGGTTCGCTGAATTATGGCGAATGAAGCACTTTGTGAAAGCGCACGTACACGGGATTCCCTCGTGGGGGAACGTTACTAAAAGCTACAAGGAGAGAAAAAAACGTTCCGAATATTTCTCGACGTCAATCGAACAATTTCAACGTCAAGGGGAAGGAGAGAGAAGGGGGAGGGGAGGGAGGAAGAGAAAAACAGAGGTAAAAAAGGAGAGAAAGTATGTAAAAAAAAAAAAAGAAAAAAAGGAAGGAGAAAAAACGCTCTAATTTTTGTTCCTTCTGGAAAGCACAAACACGAAATCTGGACTATGTGAGTTTTCTGGACTACGAGAATTACAAAGTGCCGAACAACAGGTGGAAACAGTTTCGATGAAAAAAACCAAAAAATTATTCAACAACGAGTTTTGTAGTTTTCAAAATCAACGAAAAAAATATTTCTAAATTTTGAAAGTTTTATGAAGCTTAATAGCATTACAAATCGTTACAAATCATTTTTGATGATTTCATCATATTTTCATAATTATGTCTCGCGATAATGAATGCACATTTCGATAACTATCGGAATAGACGATTCTGAATAATTTTGTTTCAATCGTTGAACATTCGATCACGAAAATACATATGTATTCATAATAATCGTCATTTGAAATCACTCTTGTTTATCGAGAAAGGAAATGTTGGAAATGTTTTAATATTGCCTTTTTATATTAAAACATTCAATGAAAATGTATCATATAAAATAAAATATTTATATATGAAATGAATCATTCTCAAAGGTCGCGCGAACGTAGATCCACGTGTATACGTACACATATACATACATAAACATACATACATACGTACACATATACATATATACATATATACATATATACATATATACATATATATATATATATATATATATATATATGTATACAGAAAGTACTTTAAAATTCATTCGCGATCAAGCAAAAACGATGTTCGAGCATAGGTAGGAGAGAGGGTAAAAGCTCTCATTTACGAGCATATTTAGCCGCGAAGCCTCGACGTAAAGAGCTACCGAAAACATCTGCCGAAATTGGTCCAGCCAATTAGTAGTCCGTCGTAAACCTCTTCAGAGACACTTCAATTTTCAACGGCCGGAGTACCTCGAGTAACTTCATTCTTCGTGACGTCAGCTCGAAATGTATGTGACTGACTTTACCGAGAATAGAATTTTATGAATTCGTACGAGATGTTTCTTTCGTAATGATATCTTTTCTTTGCAGTTAAGTGTGAACTTAAAAAAAAAAAAAAAAAACAAAAAAAAAACAAAAAAAAAAAGAAAAGAAGAAAAATATGCATTAAATTATTCATAATTAAATTATTCGTAATTAAATTATCAAATATTTTTATTTACGCTAGTAACGAGCTGATACGCTTATAAAACGAACTAGAAAAAAAAGAGGATAAAGAGAAACGGAATCATGTTTTACGAGTCGACTGAATCGCGTACGATCCAGTTAAAATTACTAAAAAAATTTCTTCCGTTGGCAGAACTGAATCGATAGCCTCTATCCTTTTCTCCGCGGGATCTCGTGGAGTCTGCGCGATGAACGCAATGAGTAAGCCTCGGAGCTTGCAGACACTCTAGCTTTTGGAGACCGGGTTAAGCTCGAGGTAGGGTGCGTCAACGTGTAATCAACGACATCATTTTTGTCATTCTCTACGATGAAAATTCTATGTTTCATATAACTAATTCTTAATTCAATACTTGTTATTATCTTCTTTTAAGGATTAATAAAGTTATGATGTAAATAAATAGATTTAATCAACGCAATTTGATTTTATTAACAATTATACATATGATTATGTTTATATACGATCAATTGTTTACTTTAATAGTTAGAACGAATAACTCGAATCTTTTTCTTTTTATGTAAACCTTAAAACGATGAAAAAAAAAACTTTAAAAAGATCCTGTTATTATACAGTTCACTATTATCACTTCGAGGTACATATTGAGAAAACATTTTGAAAACTACTTATTACCATTGAAAAGTTTCAAGGTTACTGAGAACGTCTTATTAAACTATAAAACGCGAACGTGATATCTTCCACGAAAATACTTATCTTTATGGATCTTTTTTCTTTTCATGACAATTTTCTTTTCTAGAGACTCACAGGTTGTTACAGATCAAGTTCCATGAAAGACAAGAGCGCATTGATGATGTCGGTAGCGTATTCCAGGATAGTAACCTTGCAATTTCGAGAAAGTGAGAGGATGGTTTTGAGGAATACTCGACTTTAATCTGAGACGATTGCTTTAATCCGAGATGAACGTTCTGCGATTTTGTCAGACTTCTCCTATGTTCAATATTCTCTCATCTCTTTCGTTGAATATTCAAGAGAGAGAGAGAGAGAGAGAGAGAGAGAGAGAGAGAGAGAGAGAGAGAGAGAGAGAGGGAGAAACAGAGATAAATCTCGCTAAAAATTACCAAAATTTCTTTTTTCTTTCTTTCCTCTTCATTTCTTTTCATTGGAATCATAATCATCGATCGAAAGTATTCGTAATAAGTCGTTACTTTTATTATCATATATAACTATACTCAATTTTCTTTCTATAAATGTGTCTCCATGTTCGTTTATATAAAAGAGTGATTTTAAGTTAAAAGTATTGCTACTTTTTCTCCTATCAATTTCTTCATTTTATTTTATCTTTCGGTAGAGCGTGTTTTCTATACGTACTCTCGTAGAAAATCCATTGAAGAAGAACGTGCCTCGCCTATATATGACGTTATATTGAGTCTCCTACGCAAGTACTATAAGCGCTTATCATACGAGTACGTATACATACAGTAGATACATATACGTGTGTACAGTAGGCGGAAGGGTTAAATACTCGAACGTCTTAGTCGCTTATCATTAAACGAAAAAGAATTTCTCTCGAATCAAAGTGACATTGAAGAAACGTTTTTTTAGTTTTCTCATCATTGAATTTATTTGTATATATTTTTATTTGATGAAGAAGTTTGATTGATTCGGCAAAATTAATAATCGTAAAAATATATATGAAACATAATGTTCGATTAATTTTTACATTTGAATGAATTTTCGAATGAATGAATAATATACGATTAACGATAGAAGAAAATGATTTAATATATTTTTATGATTATTAATATCTTCTTCTATAATTAAGATTCTATATCTTTTGAAACAAGAAAAGAAATTGATAATAAATCGAAATGAAATATCTATCTATGTAATAAAAGAGGAATGACAAACCTAAGTCATGAAATTTTCACTGTCTAAGATTAGATTGAAGTGTGTATCTTTAACCCTACGAAACTTCGACCAAAAGTGTAAAAGGCTGAGTACGATGCACTGCCCTCTATCGATAAGAACATCTCCGTCTCGCAACATCAACGGTCCAGTGGATACACGCCTGCTGGCTAAAATCGATTTCATCTTTTCACCTCGTACATACTTTTCACTTTTATTTATATTCTCTCGTGAAAAAAAATTTCCACTTCGCTGCACTTCAACAAAAAAAAAAAAAGAAAGAAAGAAAAAGGAGAAACAAAAAAAAAGAAAAAAAAACAAGAAGAAGAAGAAAGAAGGAAAGAAAATAGAAAGATACAAAAGATTAAAGAGAGAGCGAGAGAGAGAGAGAAAAAAAGAAAAAAATTAAAAATAAGTACAAAGAAAGAAGAAGGAAAAAGAGAAAAGTTCTCGTTCTTGATCTCACGAACATATATTACGAACATATATATACTATCCTAACGAGAATGAAAAAAGAAAATCACGTTAGCTGAAGTAAAAGAAAGAAAAAGATGAAATAGAGAGAGAGAGAGAGAGAAAGAGGAAGAGAATAGAAAATAATCAAAGGAAACGAGAGCGTACCTACACGTCACGCGATGAAAGTAATCTCGTCATGCAGAGGCTCGAAGTTTTCGCATTGAGCATTGGTTCCATCGTACGTATCACGTATCTCGTCAGGATTCTCACAGCGTCCCTGGTCCAGCGAACACGCACGCCGGCCGAAGTGTAAGCCGCAGAATCGACCGTGGCGCGCTCGGCACGATAGGTGGAGAAAGGGGTGGGGGGCGTTGTCGAACGGGGGTGGCCAGTGGAGTCTCTGGCGTCGCGGTGCGCGAGAGCTTGCGGAGCTTTTCATTCCGGTGCCGTAGTTCGTCTCGCAAGCTTCGAGGCGCCGTTCGGGCTCGCTTGTGCCGCTCCTTTTCTTGGTCCTCCCTCCTCTCTCTCTCTCTCTCTCTCTCTCTCTCTTTCTCTCTCACACTCTCTCTCTTACTCAGTCACTTACTCACTCACTCAGTCACTTACTCACTCACTCAGTCATTCACTCACTTATTCACTCAGTCACTCTCGTTCTCACTCTTGTTGTCTTCGTCTGTCTATACATTCGTTGTTCACTCGTTCATTCATTCCGTATACACTGTTGTATATTTTACATGTATACGCGGATACTACGTTTGATCTATGCCTATATCATAGGTATCTTCTTTCTCATTTTACATTTGACGTTCCGTGCGTGATATTCGTGCGTGCAAATATATTAGTGCTCTCCTGTGTGTTCTAACTCGTGTCGTCACGTGTGTGTTGATAAATCGTTGAGGAGAGCCTGATCACTTCTTTTCTTTTCTCTCTTTTTCTCTCTCTCTCTCTCCCTCTCTCTCTCCCTCTCTCTCTCTCCCTCTCTCCCTCTTTCTCTTTTTTTTCTGTTAGAGAGAAAGAAAGTCTATCTCAAAAGGAGACTCGTTCACGTGTATAAAACTACGATAGATCGGACGAGACTGAAACGATTAAAGGAACCTTGAACGTATTTTCTTTTTTCAGCTCCGTCGCTTTTTTAGATCAACGAACTGTGCATCGAACTTGTCGATTTATGAACGAGGATTTCTTTTGGAACACTACGAGGAGACTTGAGAGGTGCCTGTTTTATGGATTTTACATAGGTAGCGAACGGTGATTGTGTTATCATGATGATTATTATCTCATCGTTGGATGTGTAAAGATCGATCTGTGAATGTTCGCGAGTGTTGTTCCAATCTCGTTTAGTGTCATCGTCGTCTTTGTCGCTATTGGTGGTTGTGGTAGTAGTGATACTGGTGCTTGTGATACCGGTCATAGTGATGATGCAAGTTACAGGACGAGACGCGTGATTTTTAAATCTCATGAGTTTAAAATTAAGAGGACATCGTTAGCGGATCTTCGTAATTAACTAACAGGTGAGTGTTTCTTTAATTCTTTTTTTTTGTTTTTTCTTTTTTCTTTACTGTTTTCGTGTTAACCATACTTGATCATTTTAACTCGCGGTGGGATTAACCAGACTCAACTCGCAAATTATGATCTATGGGAAATGCGAAAGAAAATGTTCGGAATTTATCGTTCTGTGTCGTCTATGCTTAATGCAACGAGGCCGACGACAGTGATGGATACGACCGTCGGGGCTCGTTTCCGTTGAAACTTTCAGCGAGTCCGCGTGGAAACTGATTTTCGTGTCATAAAAGTCGGACCTAACACCTGATCTTCCCATGACCTTCGCTACTCTACTCTCCCTTTTTTTTCCCCACGCATCGGACGAAATTTTAATTCATTAAAAAACCATTCATGTCATTGTGTTAATTTTATTATTCGACGACATTACAAAATTATGGAATTTTTTACAAAAAAAGAACATCTTGGCTATTTCGACTTTGTAAAAATATTTAACAGCATTAAACATATAAATAAATTAATAGTTTTAATTTTACAAACAAATTATTATTATTTTTTTTTTTTTTTTTTTAATGAATCTATGAAGACTAGTTTTATATGGAAGATTTAAAACATTCTTTTCGATGTATCATTCTTATTCAAATAGTTCTAGATGATTGTTTTACGATTCTGTAAACTTCAAGCAAGAATATGAATTTAATGTTGAACATTGTAAAGTTATTCTATGAATTATCAAATGCTACGAAATATAATGGATAATATGTAAAATGACTTAAATATTTAACATGATTAACTTAATTTTGGAATTTGTTGTAAATCCTACATTGTTAGAACGTTCAATCCTCTTTTCGTAATGATTATTTCTGAAACAAAATCTAATAGATTTTCTTTCGTACAAATTTTCAAAAAAAAAATCAAATACATGTATTTCAAATCGGGGAATGAATTTCTCGTTAGCCCACTTACACAACGTTACTTCTACTGTATTATTTCGACTGTTAGCGATCAGGTAGCGTTATTGAAAATTAATCGTGGATGCTAATGAAATCCTTCTATTCTATACACGCGCGTACACCCGTACGGCTCTGGATATTACGCAGAAACATTTCACGATCATACGGCGTGGTATGTTAACCTCGGACGTACCAATAATTTGCATAAATCAGCAAGAAAATTTGCGCGTACGTGATCGCAGACATCGTGCGTTATGTCGGTACACGATTTATGCGTCAGTTATGTTAATTTTGAAGAAAAATCTTGATACACCGACTGTTAATGAACAATCATGCAAATAATTCAGAATTTAGTCTTATGATAAGGGTTGAAGTAAACTGAATTCAATGTACAGAGAAGTTACAGCTGGTTTTAATTAGAATCTAATGAAAGCAGGGTTTCCGATCGATCTGCGGTATACATTGGGCTCGAGTGAGACGTGAAATTGCGATATCTCGAAACATCTATCTTTAATCGTTCGATTAATGAAGATATGACTTTATCGTGACAGATCGTGTCGTTAGACTATTAAATACAATTTATGAGTATATCGATCTCTACTATAAGAAAAATTAAAATTGAAAAATAACGAATGCTCGGAATGTGGTTGGAACTTGTACCAAATATGGTCAGAATGTTACCAAACATAAAACGCGATTTTACTTTCCACCGTTGTCGTTTGAACTGCTAAACTAATTTTCTCTTTCTTTTTATTTTTCAATCAGACTTGTGAAGTTTTTCTATCAAGTCGGCACAACACACTTTTGCCGTTGCTATTGAAAATGTAAAAACTGAGTCAATAGGAGGCAACGAAAAGAAAGAAAGAGAGAGAGAAAGAGGGAGAGAGCATAACACAACGAACATAACGTAGTCGTATCTCGATAAAACGAGAGTATCCTAAAGGTCTGGGTTAGTTCTGCTAAAGGAAATCGATATCGAGTTCACACATCGGAAATTATGAAACGTAAACGCGTCCAAGATATCGTAGTCGGTGACCTCGACGTTGCTTGGACACCAAACTACCTCGGTCGTTCTACCGTGAGCAATCAGAACGGAAAATCGATGTGCGTTCTAACGATGTTATCATCGAATATCCGAATGTTACCTTAATGATTGGTTATTCATCCAAGTAAAATATTACGATTAATTTCAAGCGATTAGAAATCAAATGTTGTAATCACCTTGGTAACACTTATATCTCACAAATTCGTAAATCTAGAAAATACGAATATGGTGTAGATTTTAATATATTTTTTCTATATTTCAAATACTATTCGAATGTAATGTGATTAAATACGTTTATAATAAATCTTATCATTTAGCAATAAGTCTGAATATAATACTTCTTTGAATAATTTCAATTTATTATTAAATCATTTTTACTTTTAAAATAATACATCTAACTTGTCGTTTTCTTCAAAGAGAATTTTTTCAAATTTTCAATATTTCGAGATTAAATTCCATTTTATGCGTCGTAAAAAAGTTGTAAAAACTTTGCGATAAAGTACGTATCTGATCCATAATAGTCTTTACCACTTACTTCTCTATCAGGTAATATCAGACCTCTCATCTTCTTCTTCAATATTTCATGAAATAACGATGATGCTTTAGATATCTTTGATGCTGTCTCAAGTGATTATATTCGCCAAAGTGACTTTATAAATTCCGAATAATATGATCGAAAACGTAATCGAACATTCATTCAACATATTCCTTAGGAGTAGGATATTTTAGAACGAATCACGAGGGAAATAATATACATCGAAAAATAGGTGACAGGAGCAGAAGTGGGCGACGATGCTAGTGGCAACGGGAGAGAATAAAGTTGTTCGAACTATGATTATTGAAAAACGAAGTTGAGAAAAGAATTATAGACACACATTATAGACACACATTCATACACACACACACACACAGGTTGGTTTATAACTAGTAGTATAACCAAGAATCTAGTGATATTACGTATAAAAATAAGTCGAAAGTTCAAAATAAAGTTTGCTTACTTTTTTCAAAAGGATTATTTTTTTCTCTTTTTTATTTTTCTTTCTTTTTTTTTTAATAAAACAAAAAAGCTATTAGTTTTTACATACTTTGTATATTCTTTTTTATTCTTTTTTCATTTTCCGATTATTTCTTCTCTTTGCTGTAAAATACAATACGAATATTCACGAATTTCGTATGTATATATATATATGTATGTATGTATGTATGTATGTCGATGTAGAGAATCGTATTTTCTTTCGTTCGATAAAATACTTCGTTTTCGAACAAAGGACAAATCATAGGGAATCCTTTACAAAGCGATCACATGATACTCTCACATATATCTGTACGTGCGGCGACTGATAGGATTCGGTTATTTGAGCCAGTTGATTTATATCTGTAGAACTTTAATTTTATTCACTTTCACTTTTATTATATTATTTGTAAAATTATATCGATTGATAATACGAATTAAATGTTTCTAATATTCTCATTCATTCGATTTAAACCATGATTCAGTTTTAGAGATAAATTTAAAAAGGGGAGAAAAGAAACCGAGAAACAAGTAAAAAAATCATTTCTATTTGATTTTTACAATAAATATTTTCGCAATAAAGATTTTGAAAATAAATTGATAACAATCTGATCGATATGTATTTTTATGTACTTACGTATATTTATTTTCATGCGTATGTTTGAAATAAATTATGATATGTATATAATATAAATTTCATATATTTACAAAAAGTGATATTATTTGTTAATAATTTTACATTGTAACATTGGAACATATGGATGCATATACCTATGAATCTCTCTGTAATTGACGATTAAAAGATTTGTACTTTCTTCTTTAAGTTGTAGAAAAAAAAAAAGAAGTCGTATATCTAGGAGAAAAGAGATATAAAATATCGATGTATGTAGACATTATCACGTAAATGTGGGATATCTTCATCATTTTCCCTTCACTCGTGGCCTATATTCAGTCGTTATTCGTGGCCGCGTTCAAGGAGACTTCCTACTTTGCGTTTCTACTTCGAGGGAACGTATTTCATCAAAACTTGTGCCTTTCGAGTCGTCCAATCCTCGGTACGGATCTTCTGATGCTCCACCCAATTCAGAGCGAGTGTGAATGAGAGGGCCGATCTCTCAAATTTATACGAGCACGAAGATATCTGTGACTATCAAATGGATGCATACTTTACCGAAGAAGCATGGCGTTTTTATCATTTCGCGAGATCTACTTTCTTGAGATTTGCCTTCGAATATACGTAAGAAGATATAAGGAACATTGAACCGTTACGAATTCTACAGATAAATTTTATTCTTTCGAGAAATATATACGATCTCGATACAATTTCTTTGACAAATGCATGCTTTACATATACATGCTAACGTTGAAATGAAAAAAGGAAGGAAAAAAATTAAGAAAAGAAAAAAATCAACAATAACTCGAAATCTCTTTATTATGGTTTTAAAATGGTCCGACGTAAAACAAAGAAAAAATCATATTGAGCTTCCTCGATTGAATTTCTAAGGATCGACGAATTTTATTAGTAACAATTTATTACATTCACCAATTGCGAATGAAAATTAAAATTTTCATTTATTCTCTTATTATAGCGACGTACATACATATATAAATGATAGAACCAACTGTTAATTTTGTAAATTTGTTTACGTACATACATATATACGCACATACATACGCAAGTGAATGTGTCCATATATATATATGTATGTAAGTATATATGTATGTATGTATTTATGTATGTATGTATGTACGTATGGTATGAGTCATGGTTTTAGCGAGTCATTTCCTTGATAGGATTTGTTCGTTAACAAACCCAAAATCACATTCGACTTTAATACTCTAGAATTTTGATTTCGTATACACGCAGTACAAAATTCATGTTTCGTCGACCAACGATATTTCTCTAGTTGACGTGTCTCTTATAATTAGTTTCTAATAACGTTGCGTATATTATAATGAAGGGATTAGATGTCACCCAGAATCCCGATTATAACTTTCTGGTTTAATATACGTGAGATTGTTAGTTTAAGAAAATAATTAGCCTAATATGAATTATACCGTGATTGATATTTCTATGAAATCGAAATTATTTCAATTCGTTCAAAAATTTCATTGATACATTTGTTGTTACCAATGACAAATACTTTATTCATTAATCGTTATTCTCTCGTCCAATGTCAATTTCATTTGGTCGATTATTTATATATGTACGAACATTATGCGTTTCTACGAAAATAAATTTATATATTAGAAAAATCAAATACATTTTATTTTTCTTTTCTCTCAATTATTTTTTAGAAATTTTTTATTTTTATAACAAACTTTGTAATCATTATATCACAACGAATAAAACCTCGTTAGAATTCAACAGCTTCAGTTCCGCGCTTTACTTCTAACGAAACTTTTAACTATAATAGTTCGTAACACGGCACCGAAAAGTGAAACTTTTTTTCCTTCTTTGTCTAAAAATTTTAAAACAATTGTTTAATATTTCATTTTGTTTATAATATACCGTGATATGATGATGATTCCTTCGTAAATGGAATTTGGCAATTATTAATAATTGATTTCTTTTTTTTTCTTTTTTTTTTTTTTTTTATTATAAATCTAAACAATCCTTCTGTGTAAAATTAAAAACTAACATAATATCTTTAATTATTCTCTTAATAAAAACGCTAAAAACTTTTAATTTTAAAAAAATATAACGAATAAAATGTTATCCTCTCATCCTTTCCGGTCATATATTTTGGTAGCATTCTGTCATCTTTTCTCTTTTTTTCTTTCTCTCATTGTCTCTCCCTCTCCTTCTCTCTTTTTCTCTATCAATTCGCACGGTGAACCATTTTTTCGACCGTTATTATTTGTACAATAATCGTCCGCGGACACGGCGTACCGGCCATCGATCTTTCAACGTACTTTTATGAGGTCATACAAGCTGTGAAATATCGATCGGACAACTGGAAGACAACGGGGACATTCAATTTGAAATTTGTTGACGTTTTAATGATTCAACAGAACTATACATAAATTAATGTAAATACATTTTTCAACATATTACTTTCAGTGACGTTCGTTTAGAATTAATTTTTATAATAAAAAATAATTTATATAATAAATAATTTATACGTATAAAATTCGAGTAATGTCAAACGTAATGTTCGCTATATTCTTATATTAAAAATATTAAATTATATATGTACAGAAAAATCTGAAATTTGACGTAATTCTATTTAAAATCGAGAAATAACTTTATTGAAATAAAGTGACTAAAGTTATACGCTTATACAGATGTACAAAAAATATAGCTTCATATATATATATATATATATATATATATATATATATATATATATATATATATATATATTATAAATATAAAAATAATATTTATATGTTATAATTATTTATATATATATATTATTTATATTTGTATATTTTCAATATACAAATAATATTTGTAATGTATTTATTACAAAGGCAATATTTAACTATTTCACGTAATCGAACGGACAATCGTGTAATCATTAGTACGACACAATATCGCCTTTAACGTGCGATCGTTCGCAAAGTAAAATCACTAATTACTAGTGAATTGAGCCGATTAATTTGCGTAATGAATTTTTAAAAGACGCAATCCACGTTTAATGGGAAAACGGATTTCGAACTCGACGATATTCATTAGAGCGAAAGCTCGTGTCCAATCGTTATTCTCTTTCGTCGTAGAGGGAACGGTTTATCGGCTATACGAGCCACGGATACGTCGAATAAGTTTCATAATTCGATTTATCAATATTTGAACGATCCGATGCCTACGCGCGAACCGGCATGGTTCGTCTCGTTGTTCGCTCGTTGATTGGATTAAGCCGCTTTACACAAAAGCGTTTCGCGCGAGTGAGTTTTGCGAATTTTCTTTCCTTCCCTTTTTTCTTTTTTTTTTTGCGAGAAATACCATTAACCAAATGAAATAGAATAGGAAAAAAAGGAAAGTAGATGGGCAGCAGTGCTGGACTAGAAAAACGATTTTGCCATCGATAGGATGAGCTCCAATTTACTTCGTGTACTTCTTCGAGTTTATTTCATTTATAAAAGTTTTTCGAATATTTATTATATATAAAAAAAATATAAATATTTTCTGTATATGTATATATGTGCATTATGATCGTTCTAATCAATCGTTCTAATCGTAAGATGATAAAATTTTGAACATATGTTAACAAACAATTTAATGTTCCCAAGTAAAAAAAGAGAAAGAGAGAGAGAGAAAGCGAGAGAGAGAGAGAGAGAGAGAGAGAGAGAGAGAGAAATAGAAAGACAAAAAGGAGAAAAGAAGAAGAAGAAGAAACGGTGAAAGAAAATGTAATGTTCTTTTATATCGCGAATCGACCTTTGTATTATCTTGCCAATACACGTGGCGGAGCCACGAAATCGTTTTTACTCCTGAACCAATCTTGGCTTGAATCCTCGCACCCTGTGAGGTGTTTCAAGGGGTGATCGCAATAGTCGAGAAAGAGGAAAGAAGGGGTGGGAAAGCAAAGTAGAGGTGGCAATCATTGTCCGTGCTACTCCAAACTCGATTCTCTTTCTTACCCTTCTAGTAAAGCGATTGGATTTCTCTCGAAATCGAGTCCATGTGCTTCTCTTATTATCGAGAACCGTCGTAACCTCGAAAAGATCAACGACGTTACGGCCGGATCGTATCTTTTCTATCAGCACTCGACGAAGTGAGCAAATGCGGCTTTGGCCGATTTCGAGCTCGCGTTTGAATGACCCATCGATAAGAATGCTTTCATAGAAGAGAACTTCTTTTTATCTACATTTTTACATATGTAATGATTCCAGCTCTTTCGATATTATTACCATTATTACAATATTTTATAATCTGTTAAATTACAATATAATCGTGTAGTTTTTTTACAATCATTCATAAAAAATGCGAGACAAATAATAAGATTGTCTTCATTTATTTATTTTTTTCTTGTTTTCTTTCTTTTTTCTTTTTTTTTCTTTTTTCTCTTTTCTTTTTTCACACTCATTTTATATCCCAAATACTTGTCGATATTCGTTCGCGCTGTCACGTACGTTTATTAATATATTAATTCAAAATAATGGTTAATTGAAATTATATATGGAATATGCTCTCGGAATATAACGCAATAACGTAAAAACATAGAAGAAAAACATGTTTGTTCGTGATGATCGTTAGTAATTTTTTTCTTTCCTTTTTTTTTTGCTTTTTTTTCTCCTCGAAACCAATAACTTATATCACCGTTCCGATTCTCATGGGGCTTAACCGTTCTCACAATCACAGATAAATTCGTACATCGTACGGACAAGAAATACTATCGAGACGCATGCTGCTTCTAGGCTGCCATGTGGTAAGCAATCTCCCTTTTCTCCCCTTTACCCTTTCTCAAGACGTCTTCTCCACATCCAAGGAGATACCAGGGATATCTAGCCTGTCGTCTGGTGGCCTTAGATGTCGTATCAGGACATTAGCATCGGACTTCGTGATTTTCGAGGGCGTTCAGGAAACGTCCCAATGATGATATCTCTGTAACATCCCTTCACATCCCTCGATATCTCTTGACTTCCTTTATACTGATGAGGAAAAAACTATATTGAGCAGTTTTCGAGTTATCGCCCTCTTTTTTTTTCTTTTTTTTTTTGTGTAGATTTAAAAGTGAAAGTTGAGAAACACATTTGTTATGTTCTTGATTAGATTATAAAAGTATGATTATTCGACATAATTATGAAAACGTTTAAAACTTTTTTTTATCTACTTTACATCTTTTTTATAAAATGTAAAATTCTATTTCAAGATATATAATAAAAAATTATTTATATTTTGAGAAATAAATATGTCCTTAGGGTAACATGTTTTTACTAATATATTAATATCTTTAAATTAATATATGTCTCTTGAAAAGTTTTATTTTTTATTACCAAAAATAATTTCTTTCTCTCTCTCTCTCTCTCTCTCTCTCTCTCTCTCTCTCTCTCTCTAAATATATTTACATTTATCCAATTTGATTCATCATGTATATTACATTTGTTAATACATATAATAGTGATAATTTAATGTACCAACGAATCAAATATATAATACTATTAAAATGGAACAGTTTATAGTCTAGGAACAAAAATTGATGAAGAAAAATGTAATTAAGGATGGAAAAGGAAATGACGACTATTCATTTAGATCAATTTAATGATATTATTAATTGATATTCGCGATATTTATAAGAACGAAAAATACAATATCGTAAGAACAGTTTTAAAGGAGTTAACACTTATGTTATCATTTTGTAAATAGGTGTCAAGAAAGAGAAAAAGAGAAAGAGAGAGAGAGAAAGAAAGAGAGAGAGAGAAAGAAAGAGAGAGAGAGAGAGAGAGAGAGAGAGAGAGAGAGAGAGAGAGAGTGACAGTAAGAAGGGTAGGGAGAGAGAAAGAGCGACAGGAGAAGACGTTTGTAAGTCTCGAGAAGATAAATCTCTTCACCTGCTTCCTTCGCTCCGATGCCGTATGAATCGTATCGCGTTGCAACGATCGAGCAGCTCGTTCATATCATAATGCTCGCGGGCACGATGTTATCTTTGCACTCTATTTCAACGCCTTGTGACGAACAGGAATCTCGAAAGAGATCCCACGAGAGTTTAACTTTTACTCGAGATGTTCTTGAGAATACATCCTACTCGGTGGTTTTTTAATCGATCGAGAGGAATTCGAACGCTGTCATCTCTCATGTAATCGAATCAATATTTTAACTATCCAATTAACGATACAGTTCAAAATAATTGATACAAGCTAATCAAATAAAATGTAATACATACAATATATATATATATATATATATTGTTATTAAATTAAATTGTTATTAAATTAATGCAAATAATAATACAACAGCACTAGTTCAATATGACAATTTATACAAGAAAAAATGTAACGCGAAATCAAACGTAATTATTTTATTGTACTTTTAATGTTGACACTAAATTAATTAAGAATCTTTACTATGTTTTTTTATTTTTTTATTTTATTTTTTTTTTTTTAATTATACTGTTAATAAAAAATTGATTACCTAGTTTATATTTATATATTATCGTTGGTATGATAAAAACTAATATTATAATTTATCAAGAAAATGTCAGTGGACATAGTCCGATGTCCGAAACGAACACATGCATACAAAGGTACAAGGAGATGGGAAAATACACCTAATCACATTTCGTTAGAACGTTCCGTGGAATTCTATCGTTTGGTCTATCGCTCGCGGATATAGGAACGAGACTCATGAGGGTAAATCGATACATGTCGGAGGAAGTTGTCGATGATTCGAGAAGGACCTGGTACGTAGTAGATTCGCACGGACAGATACGTGGAGCACGCGTTAAGCAAAGGTAAACGATGAACGGAGGCTGCCCTTCTGCCAGTATTCAATTAACGCTAATCTCATTGGCGAATAAACGCCGAAGTGTTGGCACTCTCGGACGAAGGTAAGAGTGTGTTGGTTGGTTGGTTGAGGTAAAGAGGGCACTGGCTTGCGTTAAAATGAAGGGACACACAAACGCAACTTTGCAACGTTGAAACGTTGAATTGGAACTATATAAAATTTTTTAATCGAAATATTTTGTCTGCCGTTTTAAATAACAGATAGAAGGGAGGTAACCGAGGGACAGGGGAGAGGGAATATTCAGTCAAGCGAATAAAATAATATTTGAAATGTAAATCGAAAGCTTGAGAAGTCAAAAAGCGTTTGAATTTCGCGAAATTTTTTTTTTTTTTTTTTTATCGCCATATACCTCTCGCTCAAATTTTTAGATTAACCATCGAACTTCGATGACTGTATTCATAAAAAATACAAACACGTTAGTATTATTTGATACTTTTCAATTTTTATTCGAAGCATTTTCTCTCACATTATTATATGATACATATACGTATATAATTTGTAATACGTATATAATTTATAATTATGTTTAATAATTAAATAATTTATTAATAGTTTTAATAATTTCAATGCCACCTCGATGGATCGTTTAAAATAAAACATTCAAAATATATATCTGATTATGTATATAAAAGAGAATTAAATAATCATTAGTAGAATAAGTAAATAAATCATTGTCAGTTGAAATGTTGTTAAATATTATAATGAGATTCTTAAGAAACGATATTCAAATAGAACGATAGTGAAGCTTAAAATTGAACGCAAATGAGAGCTCAGCCCCATTCGTTCGATCGAAACTTTCGTAAAGTTATCGAAAGAGAGAGTAA
Source organism: Vespa crabro (assembly GCF_910589235.1). Classification (NCBI taxonomy): domain Eukaryota; kingdom Metazoa; phylum Arthropoda; class Insecta; order Hymenoptera; family Vespidae; genus Vespa; species Vespa crabro. Next base: position 3,926,402 of record NC_060962.1, read on the forward strand.
ACTTCGTGGACAGACAGAGGAATTTCGTTCAGAAATAATCCTTTGTTCTTGATTCTCAATGGTATGTCAGTTCGGATAACATTGCTTAGAATTCGCTTGGAAAGTTGCTAAACGAAAAGAGAGGGAGAGAAAGAGAGAGAGAGGGAGAGAGAGAGAGAGAGAGAGAGAGAGAGAGAGAGTTTTATGAAAGGGTTGTCCATTATTCAAATGAACTTTTAACCATTTAATTAAATCGACGAAATATATTTCTCTTGGAATATATTTTATTACAAATAATTATTTATATAAAATCGTTAGTTATTATAATAATAATAGTAACATAAATCAATAACTCACATTGCAAAAACTTCGAAAATTTGTTTACGTACAATAGAAAACTAATTAGAATCGCGATTATTTTCATAATATTCTTTCCATTCATATTTCTCTTTGTTATTGTTGTTATTATTATTATTATTATTATTATTATTATTATTATTATTATTATTTCTATTGTTGTTGTTATTATTATACATAAAGAAAAAAGAATGATGGCAGAAAGAGCTGGGGAGATTGATTCGTTAACTCAAATATTTAATGTTCAATTGACGTTACGTTATAACGGCCGAAATAAATTGGAAAGTCTCTAGCAAATATTGTATTATATCTGTAATCCACGCACACGTGGAACTCGGTAACGTTATTTATCGTATATGCCACCTTCCTTTTGCAACGTTACGTAAATTTTCAACACAACGTTAACATAAAACGTAACCGAATGACGTTTTATCAAATTACACTAATAAACTCATCGATTATTTATCTATTTTTCTATTTTCAAAACAGGAAATATTCAATCGTGAAAAACAGAAGAATGAAACGAAAGAAAAAAAACTTGTATGCTTTTAATTAAAACATTCACTATTATAAACACATTAATATGTTTCGATCCTTGTTGTACTTTTTTATATATTATAAAGTAAAACTCTCTCTCTCTCTCTCTCTCTCTCTTTTTCTCTGAAAATGAATAATCAAACATGTTGTACGGTTTCACGTTATTCCTTCGGGTATATATCGTGTATATTGTATAAGATGAAAAATATATTACGTTCTATCTGTTTGGAGTAAAATACATGATGTTACAAGTAAGAAAATTAAAGCGATAAGTAAGAGACGAGAGTTAGTAAATAATTTTGCGAATCACTATGGTTAACGTTCTTCTCTTTAAGAGATCATAATTAGTGTTCTTTTTTCCCTCCGGTTTTTTTCTTTTTTTCCTTTTTCTTTTCTTTTTCTTTCTTTGTCTCTATTTCGTTCGTCTGTTTCTCGTTTTAATTTACAATAAGACCATCGAGATGTAAATGGGCAATGTCGTTGCTAGTCGAGGTTCTCGACCAAGTATAATTAGGATTTTGAGTTTTCGAACGACAAACGCGAACACAAATGAGCGCTCAAACATGTAAAAACATTCAGGAGCGTGCGAGTTCGCACCTAAAACGACTGAGAGAATTTTTTATAATTTTTTCCTACATATTCCACGGGCTCGGGAGCTTCTCGTACTTGAGATAAGCGCCACCGGCGTTCTCTCGAGTTACAGAATGGGAGAAAGAGAGAGAGAGAGAGAGAAAGAGAGAGAGAGAGAGAGAGAATGAAGGAGGCAGAGAGAGAAAAAAAGAGAGAGAGAGAGATCTTTTCGCGAGCACGTCCGGTCTTTCACCTTATGCCGACCTACATTTTCCTGGTCGGATTCTTTTGTCGAGAAACGGCCTAGTAGCGAGCCCTGCTTGGTCAAAACACGGCTTAGGGACATGTTTAGTCCTCTGGCCTAAATTTCATTCTTTCATCTTTTAAAATGGCCAACGATAATTTGCGACATTACTCTCTTGACTTGTAAAGTTTAAGTAAAATTTAATTAATGAAATTAACGATTGATTACGACGTAAGATAAATTTACGAAAGTAATTGAATTAAATTGAATGTAATTATAGATCATCGTTTGCGTTGAAAATATTATTAGAAATCTTATAGATATAGATATGTATTATTAGTTTTTATTAGAATTTCTTTTATAAATTCTACGTCATGGATATTATCCTGTTGAATAGATCGTTCAATAATTAACGATAATCGATTATCAATCATAATTTATCTAACGAACGACAATTGTTTAATTTCATAAATGATTTTTAATGTAGTAAGAATTCAAAAAGGAGTTCTTTAGAAAAGTAGAACCGTATTAGTGGTAGATACCTGTACATGCAACATTTAATGAAATAACAAGTCTTTTATTTAAAAGTAGCTAATTATAATCTTGACAGGAAATATAAGATGCGATAATGAGTACAAGCTTTCGTTGTGTAAAACTCTAGGTATGTAATTACCGTTGTAATTATCGTTGATTTAGAGGAACGATTTTTTCCTAATTCCTATTTCCTATCCATCACGACGTAACGTAGAATTTTTTTCTTTTTTTTTTCAAAGGCCACTTTCTTGTTCGAACATTCGTCGGCAAATTGGCAATTTGAAACTAACATATAGATACATCTATTCGAATTAGAAGAAACAAGGGAGTAAACTTATTACATCTATGTACGTACATGTATGTTCTTCCATCTATAACTATGAAAAACTATATCGCTATTTCATTGGTTCAACGTTTTTAATTTATCTTTTCTTGCTATCCGATCAAAACGACATTTCGTTCAATAATATTTCTAAAGTTAACCCTGTGATTCTATGAATTCTTCGAAGACATTTTGATATATGTAGTTATCTATAAAAAAAAAAAGTCTAGGAAAAGTTTTAGAAATAACGGAGAAGAAATTTCGAAGGCATTTATAATACTAACAATAAGTGTCAATTGGATTTGAAAATTTACGTAATGTACAATATAATAATAAGATATATATCAGTATTGTATAACAATTTTACATTCTTTAATCTAATTTTGACTGATTCTTTACTATTTCAAACTTTTTGCTCTTTCTCTGACATTTCTTTTGTGATTGATCATGATAATGATATTTTTCGTGAACGTAGATTGATCGTTACATAGTATTACATAGTATTCTTCGTATATATATATACATATATATATATATATATGTATATATATATATGTATATATATATATGTATATATATATATATATATATATATATGTATATATATATCATACTAAAAGCTGTTTTCCAAACATTAAGAAAATTTGAGAAATTAAAAAAAATATCAAACTTATCAAATCCTTCGAATCTTGTATAAACTACAATTTAACACACCTTCTTCACTCTCTTGTAAAATTTCATAATATATTATATATTTATGTGATATATGTATCTATCAATTTATTTTAGCATAACTCTCTGTCTCTGTCTCTCTCTTTCTCTCTCTCTCTCTCTCTCTCTCTCATAAAATGTTCCTTTCAGTTAAAAGTGAAAATCGATTCGATAAACCGTGAAAAGAGAAGCAAAAGGTTGCCATTACCGGTGATGAACGTAACGCGTTCGTCCACGAAAATGTCCTTTTCTTGTTTAAATTTATGTTGCCTGAAGTTTCCGTGTACGCGGGAGCGGAATGAAGCGTAATGCGGAATACGCGGTGAAGGTGGACCACCACAGTTCTGTTCATGTATATGTATATGTATCTATACGTTGCAACGTAGATTCCGTTGGGACGTGAAATCGATCCTGGAACTATGGTATTTGCATAGAAAGTTATACACGCTCAAGGAAACGTATCTCGAGCTTCTCTATCTCTTTCTCCATACCACCCTTTGTCTCTCTCTTTCTCTCTCTCTCTCTCTCTTTCTCTCTCTCTCTCTTTCTCTCTTTCTTTTTTTGCCATTCTTTACTTATCTTTTTTTTTCTTTCCTCTTTTCTCTATTGTACTCCTTATTTTTTCTTATCTCTCTCTCTCTCTCTTCTTAAATTTTCTATTTCTCTCATCAAAAGAGTTTCATATTATTATTTTTAATCTTCTTCTTATGTTTCGTATCATTGTAATTAACTTTTCTGAAACTAGAAATAACAAACTATCCAGAAACTGTCCCGTCTCATTGGTCCCGTTCTTCAAACTTCTTACAAACATATTCTATCCTCGAAGCAAGTTCTTGTTGTTCGTAAAATGATAGAAAGTTTTTAATCGAAAGTAAATTTACGAGTTATCGTTTCTTCGAATTGAGTTCATTTTTAAACGAAATTTTAATGATCTCATTAACAATGATTCTTTTACACACTATGTCGAGTATTTAAATTTGACATATATAAAAAAAAAGTAAACGTAAAAATATGCAAATGAATATAAATAAAAATAAAAATGTAATAGAGAGAGAGAGAGAGAGAGAGAGAGAGAGAGAAGAAAGAAAAACTATAAAAAAGATATATATATATATATATATATTTTATTATGATTCTCACAGGTTTTATGGGATATCCGCTCGAATCTTGGCAATATGACCTTGGGGGATACTCTAAGCAATAGTCTGACCTACGTGAGAAAATATGCACATCCGTAGACAAATATCAGTAGAAGTTAAAGAAGTTACCCTCACAGATACAATATCATATACATTTAAACACATTTACGTATATCTTCGTTCGTTGTTATCATCGTAAAAGTTATACGTAAAAAGTAATAAAACCCATTGCAATCAAACGAATACAGATGAATTATTTATAGAATCAGTTTTTAAAATTAATGGAAGTGTGATATACATACATACATACATATATATGTATATATATATATATATATATATATATATATATATATGCGCGTTTGTTTCTACATTTTAATTAGATCAGTATTCTTTTTAGGACTTTTTGCATTCAATTTAACAAACATAGAAATACAAAAAAAAATGTTCGAATTCGTTATAACGAACGATTCCTTTTACGTGATTTACAGTCACGTTCGTTAAACGATCGCTAATTAATGTTTCGCGAGACACAGAATCCCGCCGATTCGTACAATTCTTAATAGCGATCTATCGAGCGACTCCGCGCTCGTTACCAATGTTACGCGCTTAGAATTGGAGTAAAAGCCAAAAGCGAAGCTTACAGGGAATATGTACCTATGCGCGTTTGGTATGCTAATGAGATGTTAAATCGTTTCGATCGATCGTTGTGAATGAGCGTAATCGATAGAATGTGAATTGCAGGAGGGAATTCTATCCTTCTCGAAAACGAATCGACAGTAAATTATCATTCCATTCGAGTATTACACATGATACTGATAATAAAAATATGAGATAAAAGTAATACCTCGTACTTTGGTAATTTTCATTTTTTATTTTATTATTATTAAAATAAATTATATTTCTATTATATACGAGAATAGGTGTCTATGAAACTATACATACAATAATACATACATACATACATTCATATATACATACATATATATATATATATATATATATATATATATATATATATATATATATGTATATCCTTTTACAAATCTTAGATCTAGGTCTATAACATGATATTAATAAGCTAAATAAATATAAAAAAAATATTAATGTTACCAGACATTAAATTTGTTTAAATACCTGATATCTATCCATTTAATAGTAATGTAATGAAATTCTTTCACGTATGATGAAATATCATTCGCGATATCCTTTAAGTGTTAAACTTGAATCTTGAAAATCTCGTAAGTCGTAAAAGTAACAACCCTATTGTCTTTTTGACTAATATGTACTTCCGACGTTCGATGAAGGGTCCTTTTGCGGCGGAGAAGAATAGTGTGAAGTGAAAATAAGATAGGTAGAGAGAGAGAGAGACAGAGAGAGAGAAAGAGAGAGAGAGATAAAGAGAGAGAGAGAGAGATAAAGAGAAAAAGAGAGAGAGAGAGATAAAGAGAGAGAGAGAGAGAAAGAGAGAGAGAGAGAATAACGAAAATACTAGGGTAGAGTTAAAGCCGAAGTCAAAATTACGAGGAGTTACTGCATGACGAGAAATCCTTCGCACTTTACGTGCCGTACTAATAAATGGGGTGCGAACCCTCGCGAACATCTAAGGGAAGAAAAACGTTTCGCGCCCTCGAACGCTCGTATTATCGAACGTTAATGCTTCATGACGGCATTCTACGATTTCTGAATAAAATATCGTCCTTGTCGCGTGGCTCACCTCATACATTTTAAATCCGTCGGCTTTATGTAATGCCGCCATAAGAAATGAGGTTTCGGAATCTCTCTCTCTCTCTCTCTCTCTGTCTCTCTCTCCCTCTCTCTCTCTCTCTCTGTCTCTCTCTGTCTCTCTCTGTCTCTTTCTCTCTCTTTTTCTCTACCTCTTTTCTCTTTTCCTATCATCCTATTTTACAGATAAGACCTAGTTTCTTGGCTGCTTAAGAGGAAATAGGAAACAGACCGGATTGACGTCCGCATTTCCATCGAAAGTTTCGTTGTTTTCCTTTTAACTTATCATTTTTTAAAAATAAAAGATTGAATTCGATAATGAATGTGATTGTAATATTAAAAATTTGTATAAATATATGCATGTCAATTGTTATATATTTAATATTAAGAAATTGTATTATAAGTATATTGTTGAGATCTTTTGATCTGGTAAGTAAGAAAATTTAAATATTAAAAAATAAGCAACACTTACACGTATAATATTACTCTAATTTGTATTTAATATTACTCTACATTTATATAGTAATTATTACTATATATAGTACACTACATTTATAATAGTAATAATTTGTTTAACGATAAATAATAAATATTCACAATCTACATGTTTTTATTAATTCATATAATATATTTTGTTAGAATTTACTTGTAAATGTAAATTAAAAATATTATCTCGATTATTTATAAGAAATCAAACGTGTCGCTCAAAGACCGCAACGATCGAGTTATGGACGATATCTGTTGGAGACGAATCAAAGTTATATGGTGATAAAACGTGAAACAGTTTCGCACTCATACCTTGGCTGTGTAATTTTTTATACGTCCACCCTTTCGATTTCACTATCTGCATTTACCAATCCATGTCTCCTTCTTTGTCGTTAGGCGTACGTTATCTATCGTTTTGCCCTCGTTGCATTTCGAGTGGTCGATAACGTTCTGGCATCTGTCAACGGCAGTGAAAAAATCGCACTATGAGATGTATCGACATTGACGCGACAAGGGAGATCGAGACAAGAAGAAAAAAAAAGAAAGAGAGAGAGAGAGAGTATAAAATAAAAAGAAAATTTGATATTTCGATGAGAGAATGATAGAAGAAAAAACTGCTACCAAGGATAGTGATAGAAAGAAACCATAGATAAGTACAATCATTATTCTTGAAAATTACACCTTCAGGATATGTATAGAACGAATACATGTATGTATGTATGTATGTATAATAAGAAATAAAGGATATATAGGGGTCATAAATAAGTCAAACCGATAGCACAGAGGCAGATAATACAAGTAACTGTCGGCTACCAGATGAACTCTCATACATATATACATATATACATATATACATATATACATATATACATATCTGTTTCTACTAGTTAAGTTGGAAAAAAAAGAGACGAAAAATTGGAACGTAGATAAAGTAACGAAGAGAGAAACCGAGGAAAGGGCAAAAAAAAAAGGATGAAAGAAAAGTCGTCGCTAGTCGAATCAAAAAACGTAGTTATGTACATAAGATGTAACGGAGAAAAATCACGGTCGCAAAACGATTAATGTAAATTCGAGGTGTGCGCACCAAGGGTTTGCTCGTGAAACCACAACTGAACGTTGCTAGAAGCTAATTGGAAAGCAGCATGAGGCCGGAAGAACTCGTGGTACTGCGAATCGCCGCAACCTTGACCACGGAAAAGGAGATTTTTCCGCTCGAAACATTCCTACCGAGCTTTTAATGTCCTACACCGGTAATTCTTTGTTTCCTTTTCGCCTATTCGCCATAAAACTCAACGGGAAAATGTAGTCCATACCCATAGAAAGCTTCCGAACAATGCACATAATTATTATTATCCACCGTTCTTGCACCTTTTTTTCTTGTTTTGTTTTTTTTTTCATTTTCTCCTTTTTTCTTGTTTTTTTTTCTTTTTTCTTTTTTTTTTTTTATCACTTTCAGACGATATAATAGGACAAATTTCGTTTAAACTTTATTCATACATACATATGAATAATCACACTTTCCGACGTTTTCTCATTTGCGTGGAATTATTGTGAAATGAAATCGGATGATGCTTACCAAAATTTAAAAACTAAAATTATTCCAATAAAAAGTTTCCAAATTAACTAGTGAACATTATACACAGGATGCTCATTGTCATGATTTTTCTAACATTTTCGGAATATCCGACAAAATTTATTCATTATTTTGAATAATTAATTCCTACATATACGCATTCCTATGTCATATAAGATAAATGATATTATATCATTTTAACCTGATAAATCATTATACGTTATTTTACTTTATTCGAATACATTTTTTTTTATTCATTTATACATTCGTCGATTTATAAATGAAAAAAGATGAAAATCTTTCGAGATATCTTTCAGATCAAAATTAAAGCATGCCTTTGATCGTTATCAAGAAGTACAGGAAGTGATGAGCGTTCTCAGAAATACATAAAAAAAAAATTAAAGAGAGAGAGAGAGAGAGAGAAAGAGAAAAGAGAAAAAAGATTTTCAGCGGAACTTAAAACACTCTTTTGAAGAGCAAAACGCTCGCTTATGAAACGATATGGAGCTTACCGCGGCCTGGAATATCGAGAGGTCAATTTTATCGAACTCGAACCTCTCTCTCTCTCTCTCTTTGCCCTTCTATCTATCCAGTGGACCTTCGCTGGAACTTTCAAGTGCGATCCATTGTGGTCCACATATTCACGACCGAATCCATATCTCTAGGCAACGCGTATGCAGTTTGCTTGAAAAGAGAGAGAGAGAGAGAGAGAGAGAGAGAGAGAGAGAGAGAGAATGAGAGAGAGAAAGAGAGAAAGAGAAAGCTATTGGTGAAAAGGGAATGGATGAGTAAGAGGGGGAGAGAGAGAGGGAGAGAGAGAGAGAGAGAGAGATTTAGGGAAGGGATGGTTCGAGGGGTTTACATGGCGGCAGTACGAGAAAATCGAGTGGGTACATACGTTAAGCTAGATTACGTGTCCGCCGGCCAGATTGCGAACGTTGTATCTGTTGGATTTATTAAGCAGCATCATACATAACAATGTTCAATGCGACAGACTCGTTCTGGAGACGGCGAAATCACAATTTCCAATGTAACCGATAGCTCTAATACGAGTAAGAGATTGCCGTAACGAACGTAACGCAAATTTCATCTTATAATAAAATTCCCATTTGCCGAATTGTATGAATTTTATCAATTGGTATTATTGAAATTTGTTGAGTAAAATGACATATTACATATATATATATATATATATATATATATATATATATATATTAATAATAAAAATATAAATATACCTAAATATATATTTTCTTTGTATTGGGTTGGCAACTAAGTGATTGCCGGATTTCAAATAAGAAGAAAAATAATTTTTTCAATTTGTAAATTTTCGTATCTATGCTTTATATGTTTCTTGGTATACAGCAGTTGGTTTTGCTTGTATAATTCGATCGTAGAAATTACACAGGTAATCTTTTTTAACGGAACGCTTTTCCGTCCGAGTGGAATATCTCGAAAAGTAGTTTAAATTTTCTACTTTCAAAATAATCAGGGGGATATTATCCTCTCTCTCTCTCTCTCTCTCTCTCTCTCTTTCCTGACCTTACAGGATTCAACGTTAATATAACAAGTTGTGATGCGGAAAAACGTTACTTTGAAAGGCTATGAGAGACCAGAAGCAACGGTATAAATTTTTGCGTTATTAGTACGGCGACGTTGAGAAAACACGAAACGTATACGTTGGACCTTCTCTTCTCCATCTTCATTTTCTCTCTTTCTCTCTCTTTCTCTCTCTTTCTTTTTCTTTCTCTCTCTCTTTTTCTCCTCTCTCTCTCTCTCTCTCTCTCTCTCTCTCTCTCTCTCTCTCTCTCTCTCTCTCTCTGATACCGCATTAGCGTGAATGCACCGAACCGAAAATTCATGGACTCATTAAAAAGTAGGAAAAGGAAAGAGCAGAGAAAAAGAAGGAATAAGAAAAGCGCACGGGAGGAAAATTCTTATACGAATCCTTTTTTTTTTGTCCAAGGAGCGATGCATAATTTATATTCAGGGTTGACTCTCTTTCTTCTTCGTTGCGTTCAATGCTGCCGGTTTTTCTTTTTCACGTTATTCGAGAAATTAATTCACCCTTTCGAATTTCGACGAATTCAAAAAAATATCTCAAATTAAAATGTGCCTTCCAAAAAAAAGTGATAAATAATAAATAATAAAGAATTGTTTTATTATTATCGGAACTCTTTGTAACATTTTCATCTAAAAAAATTTAATCTAATAATTCTTAAAAAATTCAATCTAATAATTCTTTGTTAAGTTCAAGAAAAGGAACGCGCATAAGATTTATAATAAAGAACGTATATATAATACTTTATATACGATTTATCGTTAGAAAAATGTAAAAAAAAGAAAAAAAAAAACTGAAGCAGTCTTATTTCACTTTTGATCCGTTTAATACGGATCCCTTTTATATCTTGTAGCGCGGAAATGGCTTATAGGATCAAATTTCCATTGAAACATTTGTTCCAGAATAACGAGAACTATAACGTATTCTAGAATTAGCCAAATTCGAAAGATACTTTCCCATAAGAATAATGCGGGCTCCTTTTGTCGGATCTCGGCGTAAAAAAAAAAAAAAAAAGAAAAAAATAGAAAGAAAATAAAAGAAGAAGAAGAAAGAAGAACTCATTTTAAAAGCTTCGAGCTTTATGAAAATGGCAAATGCAATAAACCCTTTATGAAACGTTTTTAACAACGTTCGAAGAATGATCAGCAATGATATTACGAGAATCGATAATGCGTCAATACTTTTCTACAATGAACTTTTCATCGTCCTTTTATCAAAGGGAACATTGTCGCGAGAGTATGAAAGGGACTGATCGTCATAAAGTTTTTCAATTATTGTACCGCAAGATCACACAGTTGATTTCCGTAGCCGACGAAGTAATAAAGAGACAGGGAGAGAGGAGACAAAGAAAGAGAGACTTGTGGGAAAAGAAAATGAAGGGGAAGCAAGAGAGAGAGAGAGAGAGAGAGAGAGAGAGAGAGAGAGAGAGAGAGGAAGAAAATGAAGGGGAAGCAAGAGAGAGAGAGAGAGAGGAAGAAAAGTGTCACGTAGCTTTAATTACGTCACTTATCTACAGTACTAGACAACGTTTTCCAATAATTACCACGAAACCCTTCGAGCACGCTTTACTGAGTAAAAGGAGCAAAGCTAATCGATGCTATCGATAAAACGACTCCGTTCAAGTTTCCATCACCTCATTCCCTCCCCACCTATTGCACCGAAGAAATAAGGTAAGTATTAGCTTCACGACATTGAATTTCGACGATGATTCTCATTTCGGTAATCTCATCGTGATCCTTTTAATGTTACAATGCATCACTGACAACAGGATATTTCGTGATATCTATATTACAGCTATAAAATTCAAAATTATATAAAGAATATTCGTTCGAATAGAATAATTCATAATAAAAAGACTTATCGTATAATTTATTTTGTAAGCTTCGAATCATGACATTGACTAAAGTGACATTAAAATTTTTGGAGACGTGATTTTTATAGGAATGTCATTGAAACTTGTGTCGACGATCATTCGATATTCCGATCCAGTCGTGTACTCCATTTTCGCGCTATCGATAAAACATATTCCTGTACGAATTGAAAGGTACGTATAAATAGCTATTATAAAATAGAATGCCAGTATCTATCGAGCAATGAATATCAATGTAGAGGGAAACGGTGGAGATAGAAAGAGCATCATTTTCATGGTTAGTGGGAAAGATATGAACGAAGGGATGAACAGACAGCGTTCATTCAATATACAGGGTGAATCAAACAATACAATGAAAGGCAAAAAGTTTAAAAATATTTCTGATTTTTCGAACGTTTTTCTCGATCATAATACAGTACTGATATATATATATATATATATATATATATATATGTGTGTGTGTGTGTGTGTGTGTGTGTTTATAAGTTAATCAAATAAATAAAATGGTCCTAATTTAAATGGAAAGTTATAAAGAAAAAAAAAATGATAAAATTTATGACTTTTATTCTCATATTACTTCTAAACGAGAAGATAATTGTACAGAACTGTGTTACAGGTAAATTATTTAGTAAAGAATAATAACAAAAGATTTAGACGAGGAACGTATTTGCCTATGTTTATTCTACTAGATACAATCTACGAAACCTTAAAAATGAAAATTTTTTCAGATCCTTTAAAAATTCGACAAGAAATTATTAAATATTAGGTATGATCTATGTGAGAAGAATATACTGCAAACGTTCGGAAGAATCAAAAATCGTCGTAACGTAAGACGAAGAAGTAAGAACTCGTAGTGTAGTGGAAATGTTCCAGTAGTGACGGATTCTCGGAGAGTTCGAGTTCAATTTTCCAATTTCCCGGGCTGTCACTCTCCCCTTCTTGGCCGTTCGTACGGAATATTTCCTCCCCGATTCCTCGACACAGAAGCTTGATTTCTTCGCGAGAGACAGACCCTCACGATTCCTCCTTCCTCTCCCTTGTCCTCCTACCAACAGCTGCTACTGGAACGGTTATTTAAGATCCCGCGGGCGTTCTTCTCTTCTGTTTTAAAAATCACTCCGGCTCGCTTAGTATGCCGAGATGGCTTGCGCTAGTCGACTGTGATATTGCCTTAGCGTTACTTTTACCCTATCCTACTTCTCCTTCATCTCCTTCTCCTCATCCTCATCCTCATCCTCATCCTCCTCCTCCTCCTCATTCTCCTCCTCCTCCTCCTTCTCCTCCTTTTTCTGCTTCTCCATCTTCTTCTATTCCTCCTTTCTCTTTTGCCTTCCATCGAACCACCTGAAACGTTCCTTCATCCGTTTCCCCTTTCTCATCTCGTTTCGCTGTATTCCGCGCGATCTAACATACCGACATTCAGGAATTCACGGATCTCGGATTGGAAGATGTCTGGGTATAGGTATTGCCATGAATTTTCGCGAAATACAAATTGCTTTCGACGGTGGTCTTCTCTTCGTTTTTGATACTTTCTCGGGGCTACGTAAACCTTTTGTTTTTCAAATTGTTTCCACGATATTAAGAAGTTTTACAGTTAGAGCGTTGAAAGAGGGAAATAAAATTCTAAAGAATACCGCTTTATCTTTCCGGTAAGCTATAAAACGATATATTTTAAATATTATCGATATTTTTCTCTTTCAAATTTTAAAAGTTTTAAATTGAAATAATATCTTCGAATCAATAATTTTTCATCGAATTAAAATATTATATAATGTATTAAATATTATTCGAATAAAAAATATTATATTTAATCGATCTATAAAATAATCTTTTCAATATCAATGAAAGAGTAAATTTATAAGCGTGACTATAAATTTGTAATTATGAAAACGGTAATCAAAAGCCGGTTCGATTACATTCCTTATACAGTCTAAGTGCTTTGAGTACTTTAATCTGGACGCGGTCGTGTCTTCTGTAGATGACTAGAAAAGGACAAGCCAATGTACCGATAGTTTTTGCACTACTTGGCTTCTAGCGAAACCGCGTGATCGAAGAGCGTTTCAAGGCAATCTCTGACGACCTTCTAGTTTCCTCATCGTTTAAGTGGATATTCTAGTTTGTTGGCTTCGAAAGGTTGAAATTGTTTTGCTATTTTCTCAAAGATTCAAGACCTCGAAGTAAGTCTTGAATATTTTACATTGACGTCTGAAAGATCGACGGCGTTGAAAGTCTTTGAAAGGAAACCGATTCAAGCGAAAATCTTTATTCTTTTCTAACTCGGCGCTGTAGAAATATCCCGAGAATGAATGAATTATACAATTAAGGTTCTTTCTTTCTGAAAAATGGTCTAATTTAGTTTGCTAACTTCGTTGATTTCACTTTTTCATGCATTTCACATTTTGAACGTTTCATTATTTTAAATATTTGTAATTTATTCTCTTTGAAGAATTTCCTTTATTCTTTTTTCTTGTTATTCATTAATGCTTAATAATACAAAACTCATTAAGTATTTTGCTCAATAAAAAAATCATGTAATTAAAAGTTAATATTATTATGTTCAATAATTTGTAAGGAAAACGAGCATTGATTTGTAACGAAGAAAGAAAATTATCTTACGACTCTCTTGAATGATAGGAAATAAGAAAGTAATTCCTCTCCGTTCCTTTTTCTTTTTTACTTCTCTTTTTTTTTTCTTCTTCTTTTCTTTTTCATTCATACTCTTTCCCATTGAATCTTCAATAGATCCAACAGGATCGCAATCGAAGCGTTTTCCTGTCTAATCAGATATAAATCGCCGTGGAAGTTATCGTGGTTCCTCCCTTTCTCTTTTCATTGCTGACTTGCACGGGGAGAACGTGAGACGGTGAAATCCGTTTACCGATAATTAAGATCTAGCGGATTCACTCGGGGACGATACGAATCGCCATAGGAGAATAGTTGGAAGCTATAATGTTGCTATGGAAATACGATGTGCATCTACAAAGTAGAAACACAAACGAACAAATATTATTCTATTCTTGAAATTATAATACAATTTATTAATTATCTCTGTTAAATAATGAATGTTAAATTAAAGATAATTTTAAATTACATATTAAAAAGTGAGAGAAATTGATTTTGAAAAAGGAAAAGGATTGAGAAAGAAAAGCACGATATAAAGCAAAGGATGATTAATAACAAATCTTATCTGAAATACAGATAAATATTTTTTTAAAAGACACGCTAGTATAGATAATTCTTGATAATCCTTGATATGAAACAAAAACCAATATGACTGTGTCTTCACTGTACATCATATTTCTATTTTCACTGAATCAATTTCCGTATAGAAAAATATCATGAGAATAGCATTGGAAAATCTTTCTCAACTACAGTATTTCGACCCGTCGACCGAGATGTCCACGGACTGGAAAATCATCGATTCGTTTCTATGTAACTCCCGCTTCGATCAAAGGGGTGGCCTCCGAACGATGCTTTATTGCAAGAGAAAAGTTTAAATATAAGTTAATGACCAACGCATCGTCGTTTTCCTTGCGGTTATGCAACATGTCATATACGGTATATTATTGACATACGTAGGAAGTTCTTTTGTCAAAAAAGATAATCGAAAAAGAAAAAAAGTAGTTCATTGATTCTATCAGATAATAGAATTTATTTATATACGACATTTCGCAACAAAAAAAAAAGTTGCATTCAAATAAGAATATTCATGAATTTCATAATTGATCTTATCAATATTTTGCGTCGATTACTTATTATTGTTTTTATAATTATACAAATATCAACACTAATGCGTTAAAAGTTTGATGTTTCTCAAATATTACAATTAAAACTGATTTTAAATGAACGCAGTAATCTAAATGGTGAAGCTGCAAGAATCGTCAGTTTGTGCTATGGCAAACTAACAAGTATGTCTTGATCTAACACCGTATAATACTTAGTTAAGAGATAATTGCGGTTTACAGACAATTAAGACTACCAAAAAGTACATCTCATCTCAAACATTTAATTCTTCGAGAATAATCTATTTGCATGCTCCCTGAGGAAAATCTTTTTTCATTTATAAAATTAACGAACTTTTTTGAAGAAAATGATTTTTTACTAAATTATTAAAATATTTATATAATCTAATTTAAAAAAAATTTTTTAAATTTTTGTATGATTAAGACAAACAACAGACGCTTTTTTTGAGAATCTTTCCTCTCTATATAAAAAATAATATCTATATTTGGTCCAAGTAAAAAAAAAATATTAAAAAAAAAAAACAAAAAGAAAAAAAGAGAGAGAAAGAAAAACGTTGTAATCATCGGAAGGAGGTAATTTCCTACTGACGAAGTGTGAGATAACATTTGGAAAAAAAGTTGCGCTGGTTGTATCAGAGTAATGAGATTCACGAAACATCGCGTGTCGTATTTAACTTTAACAAAAAAAAGTTTCTTTATAAATACGCCCCCTGTCAAAAAGTTTGGAGTACTCTATAGACGAGCCTCGAGATACGTTGAAGTTTCGCTTGGAAAAATTTTTATCTCTGTACATTTTTCAAATTAATTATCCTTAAGAAAGATTAGTTTTCCTCATTATAGTAAGTTTATCTTTTTTTTTTTGGAACAGTTATGATCTTTTTTTCTATCTTTCTTTCTTTCTTTCTTTTTGAAATTTCTATGTAATTAAATTAAGCATTTCTGTGTACTTGAAGTAAACAATAAAAAAAGAAAGAAAATGAAAAAAGTTTTATTATTTTTATAACAACTCGTTATTAATTACGAGTGTAATTTAACATTCGTATGAAAACATAAATTAACGTATTATTTTTCTGAAAAATTATCCCTTAATAAGTATTTGACAAGGCTCGTATTTATCGATAGTAAAAAAAAAAAAAAAAAAGAAAAAAGAAAAAAGAAAAACGAAAAACGAAAAAAGAAAAGAGAAAAAGAAAAAAACTCAACGGATTCGGAGAAATCAATAGTTTCCACGAGTAAAATGCCGCGTGGGACGCATCTAACGCCTCGTTGAACTCTACACGGCGATTCCGCAATAGGGATCCTATTCGACGTCGTTTTCGTTGTAGGAGAAGATCGAGTTCGTAGCGTAATCGGAATGACACCGACCGAGTTTCATGTTGCGGCAAAAGCGTTCTCGGACGAAACGTTACGACCGCGAACACGATATTTGACTGAAAAAAGTGAAGGACACTTTGAACTTATCATCATTTTCTCTCGTTATTTTAAAAAGAAAACTTTTATCCACTTTTAATCTCCGCGAATAACGTATACCTTCATATATTATGTATGTATTATCATTCATATATATATATATATATATATATATATATATATATATTATCATCTCACATGATACATACAATAATTACATTAGAAATGTACTTACGTGCTTAGAAAATCATACCTAGTATAGTATATTACTTGTGTATAATATATGTATTATACATCTACGTGATAGTTGGTAGAAGGGAAGGGAAGATATCACGTTGGTACTTACGTACATTTCATCTCGCGGGAAACTTCGATGTATACGATCACGTACAAGTATGTATTATACGTTATACGTACAAAAGACAAAGAAAAAGAAAAAAAGAAAGATAAAAAGAAAAAAAAATAGGAAAGATGATGAAATGAAAAGTAGACGAACCACTGAAGCTTTTATAATTTAGACGATAGTCGAGTATCTCATCTTCAAACACGTTTGAAAAGGAATACGGCAACAGTTAATTACCATTCCGTGTTCATTGTAAAAATGGAAGAGAAAAAGGAAAGAAAAAGTTAAAGTAAAAAAAAAAAAAAAAAAAGAAAGAAAAAAGAAAAAAAAAGAAAAGAAAAGAGGAACGTTGAAGCGTTATCACGTAACGAGTAAAATTTTCTACGGCGTTTCTCGATTTATCGGATAAGTGACCATTTCCGGTAGGGAAGAGAGACTAGAAAGACAGAAAAGACGAATCGATTAAATCTGCTTCCCATTCGTGGTATGGGTTTCGAAAGCCCTTCCCAACGCCGGCATTCTCCCTTCGTTAGGGAATTTTCTCGCTAATGGTTCTTTCACCACTGGTTGCTATGCACTCCAGGTGTGATTCGATTTCACGCACTATTTAGATCGAAATAAAAGCAGAAACGTATTCGTAGACCGATCGAAGGAGTCGTTAGTTTTAAGAGTTCGAATTAGCTTGAATATCGTTTGATTCCATTTAAAAAGAGTATTAGTACTCTTCAGATGTGATTTCAATGTAGTCACTTCATATCTCAAATATCGGCCGATTACGAGAATAAAACTTTCGCTTATTCGAATCGAAAGACAGAACATTTTCTTGACTTCTTTGTTCTTTCAAATATTTCTTTTTTTCTTTTTTCTTTTTTTTTTTGTACGAATTTGTTAGAAAGGAAAGTGAAAGAAAAAAAAAAGAAAATTTACTATCAACTACGTATAACGTATCTTGAAGTTCTTGGAAAAGTCAGAGTGAAGTATACTTTCATATTGTGGCATAAACAAGAATATCGATGTTCTCATCTCTAATCCTCCCCCTATAAGCATATATATATATATATATATATATATATACATATATATGCTTATATATACATATATCTATGTATCCATGTATATCGTAGTAGGTAAAGTAGGTGCAGTACATGCGCGCGCATTAAGAGGAAGGAGAAAGAGTCAGGTGAAATATAATTGCTCCGGGCTCGTTACGAAAATTAGAGCAGCGCGTTAATTTATTTCGACGAATTGGTCGAGCTCCGAAGTCTGTTCTCGAGGTAGCTATGCGAAATGAGGCACAATTTGGATAACGAATTTCCGCAGGCACTCTATCGAACCGTCTACCGCGAGACGCGAAACGATCCAAATCGAGAAAATCCGTACGTTTGAGCATGCAGAGAACTCGCTTCCGATAAATTAGACGATTTCCTCTTTGCACAATGCCCGTTACCATTCTCAATCATTTCTCCATCGAAAAAGAGTAAATTGAAAATTAACCTTCACGAACGATACGACCGTTCTACGCATTTATTTTCACCCGAATGATTTCCTTCGATATCTTTACTCTCTGTATATATGGTCTAATTTAAAATTGTAATATTTCAGATATCGCATTAAATTACAAAAGATAAAGTTCTATATAAAGTAAATGAAATAATATTTTGAATAACCATATACATAAATTGAAAATTTACGGAATTAAACGTAGTCTTATCTTTATAAGATGGAGAAAGTCTGATTAGAATTTAAATAAAAAAAAATATAGAATATGAAAATATGTTTCATTCAAACGAAATTGTAACTTCTTTCTTCGTTGTTTCATAATGGAGAATGAAATATTAAAAGAAAACAACGAATGGAAAAACACTGGAAGAGAAAGAAATATAAACTCTTTTTTTGGATTTACTATGGTTATTCGTCCAAAAAATTTAGAAATATAAATATTCGAGGTAATAATATTACGTAATCATGCGTGGAGAAAGAAAGAGAGTGAGAGAAAGAGAGAAAGAGAGACAGAGAGAGAGAGAGAGAGAGAGAGAGAGAGAGAGAGAGAGAGAGAGGGAGAAAAAATAATGGCCAAATCCTGGACGAAAAATAGTTTGAACGAAACAAAGGAACGAATAATAACAATAACGAATAAAGAATTTTAGTATCACGTTTCTAAAATAATACCGCAAACCTTTCGTTCCATTTATACAAATATTCCTTGCGCTTCACAAATATACAAAGATATTGAGTTTCTTTATTTGTTTATACATTTGTAAAACAAATAAAAAAAATATAGAGAGAAACAACATGAAATATACATCCCCTATCATATCAATTTTATCTTTTAGAGACCGTAACTCTTCTTTTAAACAAAAACTACGTGAGTAATAAAAATTAATGACACCGAGGGAAATCTAAAGTATTGATTATGTACAATGTCAAGTAGATTCAAGGGACTCTAATATTAATGAAATCTTTAACTTTCAATGAAATTAAAGAAACAAAAATGACCGTATTTCCTAATTGATTAATATAGAATTAAAAAGAATACAAGCAAAATAAAATATATATTAATAAAAGTCGTTAATTAAAAAATAGAAAAATTCATTACTTATAATTATTATTTCAACGAATCAATCCTTGTTAATTTACGCGCTATTAAGTAATCATTAATTACCTATTCATTACTCTCGATTCTCGAGTTGAAAATGAAAAGAAAAAAAAAAAAAAAGAAGAAAGAAATGAAGTTATTGTTTCTTTGAAAACAATGCCATAGAAAAAAGTTTGCATTTTAGTTTGAAGAAACGTTCAAGCTATCGATACAAGAATCATCAATTCGGTGGATTCGTTGGTTGGTAGTAGACTAGAAGGATATACAGGTCAATCTGCACGCTCGAGTAATTTTCCGGGGCGATTATACTGCTCGCCACGCGTTCCACACAAGAACTTTTAGAATCCTAGAGAGTATATCTTCTCGAAGATTCGGAGAATGTACCAGAGCTTAATTACTTATCCCTTATATATATATATATATATTTACATAGGATGAATAGTGTTAAGAGAAATGGTAATCGAATTAGCGATTACTAGCTATGTTTATCGTCATATTAATTTATCGATTAATTATACGATACGATAATTATTCGAGTAATTTCTAACCAGAATTAATGTACACTTAAATTTGTATACAATCGATATTTACATAAGAATAATAATAAAACTGATTAAAATTCTTCCTATAATCGATTTGATAGATTAAGGATATATATATATATGAAGAAAAAAAAAAAAAAAAAAAGAAAGAAATATCGAAAAGGCATATGCTGATACATATACGTATATATGCATGAGTAAACGTATGATTAACATTACACGTTATTTTATCTACGAATTTGAATTCTTTTCTTGAGGGGCTTCAATCGAATGGAAATTTGTAGCTCGTTGAAAAAGAAATCGTTTTAGATCTTTATCCTCTTTTTCCTTTTTTCTTTTTTTGTTTTTTTTTTGTGTTTTTACTCTTTCTTTCTTTGTTTTCCTTCCATCAAGTCGCTTAGTCGTCAAAAACAATGAACGTAATCGACGTGCGAACAATACAGTTCTGGATGGATCGTTCGTGTGATATCGAGAAAATTAGAGGCTAGAAACCGGATGGAAAAACTATCCCACATAGAATGCGAATTCTACTTCGGATTCGTCTTCGTTTCTCTTTCTTTCTTTTTTTTTGTTCTTCTCTTCTTTTTCTTTTTTTTTTTTTTTCTTTGCTTTCTTTTTCTTTCCTTTTTTCAAACCTTCTTCATTATTCGCCAGTTGGCTCGGAGGCTTTTGTGTCGACGCGGACGGAAGAATGGCCTACTTACCCGTAAACGCGTTCACTCTCGCTTATATACGGAATCATAGAGCGTGATGTAATCGATATCACTTTGTCGGCGTTGCTCGTATCGTTTTAAATCGATGATCGATGGATTACAACGAGAGAAGCCATTTCTGCGCGAATATATACATATATATAGTTCGATATGGATCAAGAAACAAATTTAAAAAATATTTATTATTAATTATTATTATGACTTTTAATATTTCGATAAGATACTGTATATTATTTCATCATTATAGAGAGTTATATCAAATTCTATCTTTGGTATGAATAACACTGCAACCATCGAAACACTCTCAATGTAACTAGTTTCAAATTTCTTGTAATACAATTATTGAAATCATTAATATAATATATAATAATGATAATCATTATTATATAATAGTATATATATACATATTGAAACACTTAATTGTGCTTGTTTATTATTATAAAATTACATAAAATATTATAGGATACAAATGCGATAAAAATAATAATTTTAGGACATAATGTACGTAACTTTGCATAGAACTATTTAACGAGAATAATATTTGGAAATTTTAAGTCAAGCTCGAAGTGTCTTAGACTCTTATTCAAATAGGTTTTTCTTTGAGATCGATCGAAAAGCCGGCCTTCTCTCAGTGGCACCGTATAACTTAGATAACATACAACTTAGACAACGTACAACTTAAGCAACGTTCGAGAACCTTGTTGCAAAGGTTTACACCTGTGCTTTTGTTACTCTTTCTCTAGCAAGTAACTTGCGAGTAGAGTAAAATTATGGCTGAAAGGGCCATATACCGTGCACGAACTATCTACCTATTTTTCTCTCGTTAAGTGTATCTCGTCGTCTGAAGCCAAGCTGTATTTGAAATTTCTTTGAAAAGGAAAAGTTTGTCGGACGAAATCGAAAAAGACAAAGGATCATTTCACGTGATAAAAAAATTACAAATCAATAATATACATATATATATATATTTATATTAAAAAATATTTTGTTATAAATTTTAAATACGAAAGTGTCGTTTATAATTCTCTTAACCAAAAAAATTCTCAAACGGTAAAAGAACATTTTTTTTACCTCTCCTTGAATTTTATTCCAAATCATTATTTAATAGTCGTTTATTATAACAAGAATAAAGAAATATAACAATTGAGTGAATTTCATTATTAATCTTAATTGATTAATAAAAGACTCAATGTAAATTTGTTTTATCAAATGGATAAAGGCCAACGAATACAAAGACTTATAATATATTTACTATAAAGATTAGAAATAATTGAGTATTTTCATTAATATTCCTTCGACGAGGAAACGCAAACAATTTAATATAAAATGACGTTTCTTGCGAATTACTAAAAGAGGATTGGTAAAAAGACGAAATCGAATCATCGCAATTTAATCTCGATCAGAATCTCTCTCTCTCTCTCTCTCTCTCTCTCTCTCTCTCTCTCTTTCACTTCCTCTCTGTCTTTCTCTTTCTATCTCTATCTATCTAACGAGAAGCATTCTCAGCTAGCTGGATTGCACTGGATGCCGTCCTGGCCTGACTAAGTTGCCGACATGGACGGTCCACGAATAAATTGGCAAAGTTCTCCTATAATATTTCACGAGGTAGCGCGCGCAAAGCTTTCCGGAGTAAGAGAGAGAGAGAGAGAGACAGAGCGAGAGAAGGAGAAAGAGATAGAGATAGAGATAGAGATAGAGGTAGAGATAGAATGAATGAAAGCACGGGGTGGACTCGGTTGGACTCATTTCGCAATTGCATTGTTTCCACGTATATGAGAGAGACAGAGAAAGAGGGAGGGAGGGAGAGAGAGAGAGAGAGAGAGAGAGAGAGATGCGAACTTTTGTCCACGACATCGTTAAAATCGTTAAGAGAACTCGGAGCAATGGTCGCCAGCATAGTGTGGTAAAGGTGGCTCGTTAAATGAGACCACGACTGAGAACGAGTTATCGATAATTTTACTTATCCGCCTGGGAAAAGTTGTTTCGCGGAAGCGTCGATGCCTGCCGATTATCGGACGACATTCGAACTATCCCATGAGATTTCATAACGAAGATATTAACTCTTTCTCTCTCCTCTCTCTCTCTCTCTCTCTCTCTCTCTCGCTCTCGCTTTCTCACTCGCTCTCTGTCATTCTTTCTAATTCTTTTCTATAGTACTTGCGACGTTTCAAGGGCTGAAAAAAAGATAAGGACGAAATGATTTTGATTTTTCTTTCATGAGAAATACATGCATTCACCCACACACATATGTGTGCGTGCATGCACACATATGTTATATTATTCTTAAGATCTTCTGTTTAAAATCGTTAAATTATTATGTTATTCGATATGATTTTAATGAGAAAAAATATCGGGAAAAAAGTATAAAAGGACTGAGAACAGGAAATTAATGGAGATAAGCTTGGCTGATGATGCGTGAAATATAAAAAGTGAAAGAAAGAAAGGGGTATTATTAACGAAGGGAAAAAATATTATACATAAAGAACAGGAAGTCCATTTAAGTAGTTACTATAGGCCGATGAGCGTTGATATATATCCTACTTTCCATTCTCTTGTTCGTGACAAAGCAAAGAAATATGAAAAATATGAATGATAGAAAGAAAAACGAAAATATAAGGAAAAGAGGAAAGGAACTGTAAGAGATCACTAACTTGTCGACTATAAAACGTAAACAAACTCATCAAGTAGGAAAAAGAAATCCTTGAGAAAATAGAAAGAAAGAGAAAGGATGATATAACACAATAGCGGATATAAAAAGTGATAAAAAAAAAAAAAAAAAAAAAAGAAAAATGAAAAATGATATTTCAAATATTTTTTCCTTTTTTTTCCATAAAGAATAGAATATTAAAAACGGAAGTGGACGGAATACTTGTTACAGGAATAAAGTCGTGTACCTATTAAAAATAAAATAACGCAAAGAGTTATTATTAGAAAAAAGAAAAAAAAAGGAAAATCAATTAAGCAAAACGGTATATACCAAAGGAAAAATAGAAAAATCGATTGTTTTGCAGTCCTATATATACTATAAAAGTAAAAAATAAAAAAAGGGTGAATTCCGTTCGATAAACAATCTTCTCTAGAAAAGAAGAACAAGACCTGAATGAATAGTTAAACGAACGAGAAAGTTTTATTTATATATAATCGAAAGCGTTAATGTCTAAATAATCTTGTTAGGATATAACACACGTAAAATGATTTGTCTTAACGTGAAATTCTCTATATACGTTATTTGGATTAAAACAAGAACCGATAGTAACAGCACGTGCACAAACGAGCAAACTGGCGTTTAACTGTCGCACGAGGGTAAGCTAAGCGAACATTATCTTTCAAAACGTTTACGTAACTACCGACACAGAGATTAGAAATAGACGTAAGAGCTTCGAAAAGTCACGTCTAACAGAAAGAGCATCTAATTGCGAATTCTACAATACATTTCTTTCGAGTTTACATTGAATACAATATATATATATATATATATACGTGATACATATTATTAAAAACATGCAATTCTCTTTTAATAAAAAAAAAAGCCTCGCAAATTATGATTCAATATGGAAATATTAAAAATTTTGTTTAAAAGGAAAAGAAAAAAGAGAAGAAAGAACAAAAAATTTACGTCATTCCAAATTATTCTATTCATTCGATTATTTATCAAATTTTTTCAATGTAATTATTGAAAATTGAAAAACTATTTAAATATTATTTACTTTATACTTTGTATAATATAAATATATATATATATAATTTATTATACAAAATTTATTATATTTAAAAATAATTGATTAAATATAGTGAAGTATATTAAGGTATAAAAGTTTTGAAGTTGATATCGTTGTTATTAAATAATGACTATAAAGAAATAATTTAGACATTTAACAGTTTCAATTTGAACGAAACAGCTTCGCCGTACTAACGGGAATGTCAAGGGAGGAAATATGTCATTTACCGGTAACGATCGTTTCGCTCCCTAGAAAAGGATACTTTAGCGGAAAACCTTGTCGCATAAGCTTCTTACGAAAGTTTCAGAACGGTGGATTAAAGATAACGAGTGAGTGAGAAGAAGGAAGACTAGGGAATGGGAAACACGAGGAAAAAAGAGAAAAAAAAGAGGAAGAAGAAGAAGAAGAAGAAAAGGGGCTCAGTTTTCGGATCCCAATTCGAAGAGAAGGAACTTCATTATTAAGCTAGCGAGGAAAATGTTCGCGAAAAGAGTCAATGTCGTATCAGAAATCTTCATTCTCGATCAGGATCGTCTTTGGGAATTGAAAACATTGTAAATCTTATCGAGTGATCGTCAATGTTAGAAACTATTCAAATTTCATAAAAATTCAAAAGCTTTTCCACGTATTCATATACTATTATATATAAAAACAATATTTATTCTTTATATAAAATAATACCTTTAAGACATATCGTATATTTAATATTCATTAATGGTTAGATTTATAAAAAAAAAATATTCTTATTTAGACATTCTACAAGTTACTATATACATAATATTCAAAAGTTTGTTTGCCTAATAGATAACATATTTGCACTCGTTAAAAGATTATAAAGAAGTTTAATAAAATAGCATTTGTTCAATTCTCATGAAAGAAACGGTAATATAAGAACAAATAGAATCGAATAGAACCAAATAAGGTCGAATATGAACGAAGAGGGTCAAATTGGATTGAATAGGATCCATCAGAATCAAATAAGGACTCATAGAATCGAACAGAACTCAACAGGACAGAATAGGACCAAATATAATCAAATAGGATAGAATAGGACTAAATAGAATCGAATCGGGTTGAATATAATCGAATTGAGTCGAATATGACAAAGAAAAAACATATTTATACTATTATTAATATCCAGTGCTTTTATTTAGATATTATTAGTTTTTTATTCGATAATTTGTATACTTTATAGTCCTATTCTGTTCTATTTGGTCCTATTTGGTCTTATTCGATCCTATTTTATCTTATTTGATCCTATTCGATACTATTTGATCCAGTTCGATCCTATTCAGTCCCATTTTGTCCCGTTTGATTTTATTCAATCCTATTCGATCCTATTCGATCCTATTCGGTCCTATTCGATCTTATTCAAACTTGATCGATACTATTTGATCATGTTTGATTCTATTCATGGTGATCTTGCTCTTTCATCAATAGAAAGTATTTCGCTATTTATTATTATCAATTATTTATTGTGAATTATCAAATATAAAATTTCAGAAGTCAACAATGCTATAGATATAATTTGTAGTATCATTAATTTCTACTTATAGAAAGATTATCGAATTCGTTTGAAATATATGTGTAGCAAGTTTCTCCACTTTCAAGTTAAAGACCCGAACAAATAAAAAGTCAAGTTTTCATGGAATAAAAATAAAAAGAATATAATAAAAAAAGTTGGTACAATAAAAGTCATTAAAATGATTCATGTTCGGCGATTTGCGAAGAGAAGACGGACGATGCGTATGAGATTCCACTTTCTACTAACGAGAATTCCGGAGCGAAAAGTTTCACGATTATCGAACCGGACGTTTCGCCAATGACAGAAACGTCTCGACTCTTTTCTCTAAGGTATCCTTCTCTGAGGTAACTTTTGAAGGAATTTTAATAAATATCTATGTCCCATGACAAGGACAATTTCTACTTGCTTTTTCTCATTTCTTAAACTTATTAAAAATCCCTCGAAGAACGACGATATTCCATTCATTGAATAATATCGCTATTTAATTATACACTTATACGATATTATAATATTCTCAGGAAGATCGATCGATCGCTTATTGGTAAAATATTAAAAAGTATGATTTAGATGTATTAATGAAGAGTTTAATAATTATGAAAAAAAAAAGTTGTATCATTTTATGTACATATATGCAGTATATAATGAATTAATTAAATACTTTATTACTATTGTTATATAAAAACAAATATACATGTTAGATATATTTTTCGTAACAATTAGAAAATGTTTTATTTTATATGTATATTATTTTGTACATGTATTATTTTATATATGTATTGTGAAAAATTAATTAAACGATAATATATTTTATCTATATTTTGTTATTCATAGATTATAAACGATTATTAACATATCGAAATTATTGGACATTGGAATACGAAGAAAGTATAACATTTTTTTTTATACTTTTCTCTTTCTCTTTCTATCTTCCGCATTATAGAGCTACTTTCGTTAATTACGGTGCACGATACCAAAGTACCTCTTTATTTAACGTTCTTTTTTACGAGACTATTATGTGTAACACGTTTTTCCTCGAAGCATTTTGAAAATTCTATTCTTAAAAACGTACACTGAACGAGCAAGTACGTAATGTACGTATGTACTTATTCCACATAAGCGTTTTTATGTACGTCATTTTACGAGTTTAATGCATAACGACATATGTATGTCCATGAATATATATATATATATATATATATATATATATATATATAAATCTATTAACACAATTACTATATATATATATATAAATATATATATATATATATATATATAAACATAAAATTAATAAAAAATATAATAATGCAAAAATATAATAAAATAAAATCATATATAGATACTTTTATATTAAAATTATAAACATACTCTATTCTATTATAGTACGAGATTAAAGAATTGATGAAAATCAAACTCAAAAATGTTTTAATCCTCGAATATAAAAATTCAAGTTGAAATGAAAAAAAGTAAAACATCGTTGACCGTTGAGTTTTATGATAGTAAACCGATGAGTTTTTATCTATTTCGCTATAAAGTCGTGCAACTTGGCTGTGTTTAAACGTAGTTCGTGGTCCAAGTCAGTACTTTGAAAGAGATTCGCCGAAACGGAACCGAATTGTTTTTCGTGAAAGTCCCCGTAAAATTTTGTATACTTTTACTGTTGTGGGAAGTTCTCTGTCCCTCTCTTTCTTTCTTCCTTTTTTTTTTCTTTTTTTTTCTATCTTTCTTCCTTTCTTCCTTACTTTCTTTTCTCACAAGGAGTACGATACAAAAGCGGCCACCACTCAAGAACTTTCTCGGCTATTCTCGCACGCTACTCTGCTTTGGACATTTTTCGAACTTGGTAAAACGTAATTTATAATGTCGCGCTAATGGAAGGAAACTTCCAGTGTGGCATAAACAAGAAGTACGTTTCTATAATCTACCCTGTAGCAACGTACTATCATAGATATTTTGTTCTCTCTCTCTCTCTCTCTCTCTCTCTCTTTCTCTCACACTTTCTTTGTTTCTATCTCTCTTTCTTTCTTTTCAATCGAGCTACGATTTAATCGAATTTCAAAAAAAAAGGTTAGATACTTTTACTTTACACAAAATTGACATGGAATTGTTAATTTAACATTAACATCAATAGTATGAAAGAATAATTCAACAGAAATATTATCAATGAGATATTGCATCGATACTATAATATAATCATTCCACATCATATTCTTACTAATTGGTTAATAACACAGTTTACATGGCATCAAGTCTTACGGCTACTTCCTTGAATATATTGCAGGTGTTCTCAGCAAAAATTTGCATAGGATTTCGATTACTTCCTTCTAGCTCCGCTGGGAGAAATTTGTCAATTAGTCGATCGGTTATCGGGTTATCGACAGTTTTCGGATATCGGCAATACGGTATTAAATTTGTGTTTCTATATTTCTATTTTTTTTTTGGCTAATTGCTAAAGTTATTAAACGATAGAATGCGTATCGTACAGTTAACCATATTTCCTTTATCTCTTTTTCTGTTAAAGTAAAAGAAAGCAAGAAAAATAAAAAGAAAAACGACAATGTATGTACATTCCTTATAAATTTATGATAATATATATTAAATATACTATATATAAATATATATATATATATACATATATATATATATATCTTGCTGAATAAAAGAATGGACCAATAAATGATTTGAAAAAAAAAAACAAAAAAAACACTTGTACTAATCCTTTTCTTTCGTAAAAATATTTATCAAAATTTACTTTAAAGTATTTAACGTAATTGTTTCCATTTATACGTTTTTTGATGTTATCGACGAAATTCGTGAAAATTGAGAAACTTCTTGAAGTGTATAAAGATCTCCTCAAAGAGTCGATAGAAATGTCTATCTAGAGTGCTTGATTGCAACCCGTAAATTAAGTTTCACATAGAGCTCGCAATGGAGTTTTGCATTGCTCAAAGCGAAATGTAATTTGGAATTTTCATTCGTTTCAAAATCGCCATAAGATTATCATCAAAATCCAAATATATTGAAATATTTCTATTTCAATATATAAAGGATATGTAATTTATGTCGATTAATTTTAAATATTTTTATTTTTTTGAACGATATATATAAGTATATATCTATAAAACATCATTTTTTCAACATCCTTTCTTCTATTACAATTAATTATAAATAATGTTCTGTCGAAAAAAAATTTTGTTCTATTTTACTTTTATTTCTTTTATCAAACTATCATTCTTGTTTCATTAATACAAATATTGGCGTAGAAAATTGCTGCTACGTCGAGCAGTTTTTATCGGAGTTGGATAGGAGAAACCGGCTACTTTCAGCAGGATATCCTGTATAAGTAGCTTTTCTAAATCTCGCATAGTCAGGCATTTTATATCCGCCAAAGAGAGTACATATTGAACAACTTCGGACGTCAAGTACTGTGTGTTTATTTTATGTAAATCCTAATCTGATCGTTAATATTTAGTTATTGGAGTATTTATTTTTTCGGCAAAAAAAAAATAAATTATACGATAAAAATATCCCAAAATTACAACTTATCAAATTTAATTATAAATCTTCATGAAGGACATATAAATGTCATCTTTGTAATACCCTATTTGAATACATTTTGAACACATACATATATGAAAAACGTATATGCATTCAAAATTAAGCTTAAGATATGGTTAAACGACGATAAGAGATTGTATTGACATAAATTGAATAATCTTTAATTCTTCGTAAGTATCTCGTAGAAGGTATCGTTACTAAACTAACGATAAGAAATCGTTCTTCCTTCTTCGAAGGATTTCTTTTTCCGTAGAAATCACTACCTTCGTAAGGCAATCTATTTTCAGAGCCGCGATATATATCTAACTAGCGTCGTAAACCGAAAAACCTTAAAGGAAGGTTACTCGATTCAGATCGCGAAATTCCCTAAGCGCACATTCCATTTACACGTCGTAAATTTTGTGAAAGAGCTGCAATGGTAGCAAGATATGTGATACGTCTGTATGTGAGCATGCATGTATACATATATGTCTATGTGCCACAGAAGACATTATTTTGGTTTCCCATAGAACATCTCAAGTTTTCGTCTCAACTCTCTTTCGTTATAAAGCTTCGGTGGATGTAAAATAGTTACTCCGTTTCGCGATATCTCTCGAAACCATTTTTTATTTCAAAACCATTTATTTATCGATTAATAAATTTGTTTTAAAAGATTTGTTTGAGTTTTAAGCAATTTTTAAGACAATAATAAATGAACTAAGAAAGATTACGTCGTATAAATATATGATTAATTTTATGTAATATTTAACACGGTTTGATTTTAATTTTTTATTTATCAGCAATCTGAAAAATATATTACGAATATTATAATAACTTGATTGGAATAAAAGTAAAATTAAATAATATTAAATTCAGAAAAATCTATATATGTATATATATATATATATATATATGAGTATAGTAAGTTTCGCAATTAGGAAAGAAGAGAACTTACATAGAAATACGATCGGTATTGCGCAACTTCCGTCAATATAAATAGAACAGAAAGATAGAAAGACAGAGAAAGAGAGAGAGAGAGAGAGAGAGAGAGAGAAAGAAAGAGAGAGAGAGAGAGAGAGAGAGAGATGCAAGATTAAGTGCACGCCGTGAACAGAGCAACGTAGAGAATCAATAGCTACCAACAGAATTCAACTTCAGTAAAGAGGAAGAAACAGTTTTTCAATTTTTAATTCGACTGAATGATTTCGTCCTTTAAAGCCGCAAGATATTTTTAATATTTGAAAAATTGTTCATTTTGCATTAATCCTTTTTCATTAATTCTTTACGCACGAAATATATGGAAACATTCATAGATAGATAAAATGTTTCCAAATGTTAAATATTTCTCCTATTAAAACTGAATCGAACCAAAAATGGTAAATGGAACTTGAAAGTTGATGAAATTTTCAAAATTGGTTAGATAAAAAATAATAAAAAAAAAAAAAAAAAGAAAAAAAAATTGCAAAAATCCAAAATATCCCTGCATCGTCGATTGCACAGAATGCAACAGGACCTTTATATGTATACATATACATATACTATATATATATATATATATATATATATATATATATATAAGAGTTGATGAAATTCAAAAACTATCACGTTATTTCAATATTTTTACGTAGTCGAGTTTGCGACGTTGACGGGTCATTCGTCTTTTAATCACCCAATGAATCGTCATATGTCGGAAACCATCGAACCGGGTTATCGTTGTTATACGGATCGAAGCTTGTCCGATCATCCAATAAGCGAGCGTTATTTTGGTGACCACGTAACACGCGAAACGACGCGACAGTTCGTAGTGGAAAAAATAAAAAGTTATTCGAGAAAAAAGTTGTGTGATCGATCACAACTCGTATTTTTTTATAGCTGACGTGATTTAGCTTTCAATCACGGTTATATATGTCCATCATGTTACATATGAGTAGAGATATGTTATCGCCGTTTCGAAAGATTCAAAATTTCGTTTTTTAACGTTTTCATTATGGACGTTCTGGAAAAATTTATTAATCCATAATTATATTCGTATTTCATTCCTATTAAATTCCTTTACGATAGATATTAGAGTTAATCATAAATATAGTCGTTAAATGCATTTGTCAAAAAAAAACAAAAAAAAAAAAACAAAAAAAGAAAAAAAAGAATAACAAAATCTTTCTCTTTTAAACGTAAATTCTATCACGGAAATCTATGAATCTATCGTGCGCAGTAGGTACACGAACAAAGGCTAACGCGCACGCACGTGCGTCCTGGACTACGTGTGCCTGCGTGTTCGTTTTATCGGATGTCTAATCGATAACGGTGCTATGTCCTGGCTTCGTGTCCCTTTGTGTTTAAGTTTATGTAGGCATTACATTCATCTCGAGACACGTATACGTATACCTATACTACTATACATGTTCATGAACAAATTAGAGAGAGTGAGAGAGAGAGAGAGAGAGAGAAACAAATCAAAAGCTCAAAGCCCCATATACCGTCAACTATATAAATGTATATATAAAGGCTACTACTACTTTCGTTATTATATTACAGTTATTTTTAACACTGAATTTATTGATATCGTTTGTATAATTATTTTTATTGAAATTTTTATTGACTTAGGTACTTATGTTAAATATGTTTTTTCTTTTTTCACGTTATAACATATATATCATATAATTTTTATAAAATCTGATTTTTATTGAATTGAGTTAATTCACTGTTATTCTTTCATGATAAGTAATTATAATTTCAATAATTATAGAATAAGAAATTTAAAGTTAGCCATTTCAACTACTTAGCATTAGTTATAATATTAATTATTTTTTTTACTATATATCTAATTACACGTATATATATATATATATATATATATATATATATATATATATATATATATGTATATATATATTAGGGAGATCGGAAAGTAATGTCGTTTCTGCGCATGTCGATATTTGATTGTGATTAAAAATAAAAACTTGTTAAAAATTTATTCGTTTGAATTTAATTTAAAAAAGCGACATTACTTTCCGGTCCCCCTAATACATATATACATCCATAATTTTGTTATTTAATTATCAGATATATTGATATACTATTTTCTTTTTTTGTCGAATAAATAAATTCAAATAAATTATATTTATACGTATTGCAGCGTATTTTGATATAATTAACTCTTTCTAAACGGTTTCAAATCGTTTTGGTCAGCACATTCAAACGGTGTCGATTTGTTCGTTTGTTTCGAAGAACATGTTACGTTTAGTTTAATCAGTACACGAGTAATTACGTGGACGAGTACTAGGAAAAACGAGGTTCTATCGTGAACGAGACATCGCGCTGATAGCGTTTCGTTTGTCACGCGGTAGACGTGGTTTCACCATCAACGCCAACGTGTCAGAGGAAAAGGCCTTGCTAAAGGTTGGTCAGTTTGGTCTACCCTCGTGGTATACGTAGAATATATGTTTGTTACGAGTTTTCCCGTGTTCGGCCACGTTTTATCGTTCCATTCCCGATGATTCAAATAATGCACGCGGTAATTTGCTCTCCGTGGTTGCTTTTAGTTATCGCGATGGACGTTTCGATCGATTTCATCCAAACGTTATCGTCCCTGTCACTGATTCGTTCGTTTGCATAATGGAACGTATAATACACGTAGATATACGCGTGTCATTTCGTGACACTTGCTTGTTTTTCCATATTTTTCTTCTCTTTTTTTATCCCTCTCCTCCTGACGCAACCCTCGCCCTCTCGTACTCTCCTCCTTCCCCCCTCCTCCACGCCATGTAAATCGAGAAACAAGTCGAGGAGAATAATGACATTAGAATCGATCGATCGTCGTTATTTGAAAGGTAGATGAAATACACGTATGTATTGTTTGTGAGCCATTGACCGTCGACCGATCTTCTATAAATCGATATGTGCACGATTACTTTTCACACTTCTTCCTGTTTCTTTTTTTTTCTTTTTTTTTTCTTTTTTTCAATAAAGAATAGATAAATTCCCTATCATATTTTTCACGTCGAAATTATACTTTTACCAGGAAGCATAATTTAACGATTAGTATTATTATGAATTTCGAAAAAGAAAATGTGTTAAAATACATGTCACTTATATCGAACACATTTAATATTTATAATCGAAATAATATTTAATAATAATAAATATTTAAAATTTGTAAATATAATATGAAGATGATAAAATTAGATATACCATATTGTATAAAATTTCAAGTATGAAAAATATAAGGAAGTAAAATTTTTACACGACGTAAATTGTAAAACGTATAACGGGAAGGTGGTCTCTTATAAGGAAACCTTCGAAAATTCGGTTACTTCAGAATACGCTGGTTCGAAATTGATAAATCACTGCTACGATTGGCTGGCACGTCAAAAACTTTCTGTGCCATGCTCGGGCAACTTGATGCTTCGAAGGTTCGAAGGAGAACGCTCGATACCAGACGCCTAGAAAATTATTCACGAAGCGTCCTATGATAATCGCTAGTGACGTTCGATACGTAGTTATCGAAGTTACATGCAACTCATTTTTGTGAAGCCAGGACATGACATGAAAATAATTACGATTTGACGCGATCAATTTTACTTTTATCCACAGTCGTTTTCATAATTAGCTTTTTAATTGAGTAAAACGAGAAGAACCCTTTTAATGTTACATTTACGAGATCAAAGTCGACGATGATAATTACCATCATTGGACGTTATAGCAAGAAGAAATTTGTTAATATTAATCTATCAATAAAAAACGTCAGTACATATACATATATATATTTAAATATTCAGTAATAAGTAAATATAAAAAATATAAATTTAAATTTAAATAAAAATATAAATGTTTTAAATAAAAAATAATTATTTAAAAAATATAGGAAATAATATAATTATTATGAAATTAATGTTTATGTTACATTTATATATAACGTTCACATATTAGTCGGCATGTAATAATGTTGATTGAAAGAACAATTGAATTGGTAAAAATATGACAGTGGTGATACTAAAATAGCTCTGTTTGTAATTAAAGACTGTATCGGCCACACGCACACACATTATATACATGGGCATGTGCATATATATGCAATAGTAGTCAGGTCGATTATTGGTCAGGCACGTATTTAACGAGTCGCTGTCGCAACTCCGAATTAACCCTTCATGTTCCGAACATTTTTGGCAAACGTTAACAGTCAATTGGACGAATTTACATGTAAAAGCTAGTCGATCGTAATGATTTATGACTAAAAATAAAAAAAAAAAAGAACATACAGCAATTGATTCTAGTTAATGAGAAGGCATTTATAAATTAAGTAAATATTTGTAAATCATATTATAATCACCAAAAATAAAGCAACATCTCATTTGATATTTAATTGTTAATATAATTTTTGCATTCTAATAATTTTTTCGTTTATTTTTATTAATAATTATAACATCCACGTAAGTTTATAATTCATAATGTAATCAAATGAAATAAATATTCATAATATAAATTTAAAAAATATCATGCTCTTACGGATACTATATTAATGTTTATGTAAATCTTTATTAACGTGCAAGATGTATATCAATAAAATGATGATAAAAAGAAGTGAGCTTAAATCATACATTAGATAAGCCATTTAAATGTTTAATATGTAAATCCTTGCAAAGTGGTCCATCGCTTTATATCGAGCGACGATAATATTTAACAACAATATTACTTAGGATTCGATTCGTACATCCGCGTGTTCAATATTAACTACTTATTGAATAATAAATTATTTTCGTTTGAAA
This sequence comes from Vespa crabro, assembly GCF_910589235.1. Lineage (NCBI taxonomy): Eukaryota > Metazoa > Arthropoda > Insecta > Hymenoptera > Vespidae > Vespa > Vespa crabro. The sequence goes on from NC_060962.1 coordinate 3,961,900, forward strand.
GCAACTATTTATCGAAGTAGTTAATTTACGTTAATCTGAAAGCATAAGTTAGCATAACTACATTTATACATAAAAATTATTATTTAAAAAATGTAATATATAATATATAACGTAGGATATAGAAGATCATTGTTGATTCCGTTACTTTAAAGTTTGTCTAATCAGAAAAGAACAATTGAACTTTTGTCGAAGTTATATTGAATAGATTTAATATTAAATTTAAACGACAGCTTTTCAATCTCCTTGTCTTTTCGACCGACTAATTAAACTTGAGATATTATACCTACGTAGCGCGAAATGATTACTCCGCTTCCTTGAGAATGAATAAGCTCTCGCGAGCTTGAGTACGAGTACGAAGACAGTGGATAAGTGTCTACGTTCTACCACGGATAATACTGCCATAATTAAGGACCCTCCTTGTACCGAGAGAGTAGTTTCCCTGGATTCACTTTCGAAGACTTGCGATGGCGCTTTCCGTTGGGAATTCATCGTTCCGGTTTCTGTTTCTGATTTAAGGAACACACATAGAAATTCAACCACGTTCATTTGTAGTGTCGTATTAATCACCAACGAAATAGTTATTTCATAGTAACGAGTTTGTTTGTCGTAATCCACTTTTTTTTCGATATTATAAAAAATACCTTATCAGGGAAGAAAAAAAAGACAAAAAAAAGAACTTATACGAACAAATCTATTATTATTTTATATATTATTAAATGATCTGATTTTTCTTGAATAATTTTGTTCCCTTCGTTCGTAAACAATAAACATATTCTTTCAAATCTTTCCATTTAAATGATCCACCTTCTATATTACATGTCGTTTTCTTTACTCGTCGCTTTCGAATAGACCGAAAGAGACGTTGATGCGAATATCGATTTTTCTCACGTGGCGTTGGTACAGCTGGATGAATGCGTAGTGAAAAGAAAAAAAAAGATAGAGATAGAGAAGTAGAGGGGAGGAGAGAGAGAGAGAGAGAGAAATACAGAAAGAGACAGAAGATATATAGTGACATTGCAAATCTTCCACGCTGAAGTCGAGACACGAGTGAATGTATGTACATACGACAACAAAGTGGAAAGATATGCAAAACAAACCGCTCACGTTTTATGCAAAAGGTTTTCTCTTCTACTACAGATTCACTTCTTGTTGTTCTTATCGCACGTACGATAGTTCCTTTATTATTTACTTTACAAATAACTTGCTGAGAGGACAATAATAACAAAAAGCTACACGACTTGGTTAAAATAATCATAAAAAGGGCCGACACCGTCGTCGAATGTCGCCCTAGTCGTGCAATTCTTTTTTCTTTCTTTTCTCTCTCTCACTCTCTCTCTCTCTCTTTCTCTCTCTCTCTCTTTCTCTCTCTCTCTCTCTCTCTCTCTCTCTTTTGCTCCTACGATTTACCATGGTTACCTCAAGAACGTACGCCGCGTATGATAACGGAAATACGCAACGACGTAAAAGCTCTTTGCTTGGATACTGAAAAGGGTTTCGGACGTTGATGTTTCTCTGAAGGTGAATTTGCATCATGGAAAGACCTCTTTGTCTCGTATGAAGATTAACGTGTGCGAATACTGTGAATGAAATTACAATTTATCGTTTTATATAACACTAGACACTATGAAATCATAACAGTCACATTAAATTTATTTGTATATACTGAACGTATTTATGTATATACCGAATAATATTTATTAATTTATAAATATAATTGTGACGGAAGCTTAAATTTTAATGAATATTAATTTATTTCTGATTATATATATGCACTATAAATATATGAATTTAGATTGTTTTTTTCTTTTTCTTTTCTCTTCTTCTTTTTTTTTTTTTTTTAATTTAAGATCGCTATATAGCAAAAATCGTGTTTGAATGTTATTAATTTGTTCGTTTACGAAAGAATTATATATATGTCGATTTATTGCACGAATATTCATTTCTATTGATATTCATATTAATTTTCATTTTAATTTGACATAGATGAGATAATTAACGGATGGATATTTTAATGAAAAAAAAATTATAATGTCATAAATATCACGGCGTGCAATAATCTTAAAAACTATAAGAATCATATTTTTTTATTCTCTTAACATTTTATTATTCCTCTTTAGGTTGTTGCCCTTCGATCGATACGCCTTTCAACGTCGACGTTCCATCATGAGTTTGTATTATGGTCTCTGACCTCGTCTACACTCTCTACGCTTAGTGTTGAATTGTAAGGTTATTAATCATCGTTCTTTGAGGTTCTACATTACAAGAACGAAAAAGGCATGACGAGGAAGGTTGGATTTCTGTCGGAATCTTCGAATAAACAGAAGAACATCATGACGGTGTTACTTTGTTGTTTTGATCTACCTCAGTCTTGCCTTAAGCTATTCCTAAGCATCATTCGGAGAGTTCTTATCCCATTGATCGATCTTCCACCGAGATACCTTAACAGACAAATTTTTCTAATGAAAAAAGAAAAAAAAAGAAAAAAAAATAGCAACTAATCATCTAATGATTCTTATTATCCAAAGTTACGATAATAAGAAATAATGTAAAAAATGATTTAAACACTTAGTTTAAATGATACTCTATTCCATAAAATTATTTAAATAAGCAATCTTTTTATTTTTAGAAGCAATCTATATAATCATTAGAATTAAATATTTATGAATTAATAATGAACTAAAATAAATCTTCTTCAATAAATATTGTAACTTTTCTATAATAATGATAAAAATCTTTATATATGATAGATAAGTTGATAAAATTGTATTACTAATTAACAAATAGTTATAATTTGTCTCTATGATATTTAAAGTTCGATATAGTAAAAGAAGAAAAAAAAATACTTGATCGAGGAATTATAATATTTGAGTTGATTTCTTTTTTTTCATATATATCTAATAATCTAGTTCAAGAAATGTTCTATTTTGTGTTGATATCAAATTGAATACATTGAAACAGACTAGAAGGAGAAGCTCTATGTCTCTAGAATTAAACTAGCTAGTTGTGGAAGATCTTTGTCGAGGATAGTTTGGCACGCTATCACAACCAAAATCCAAACTCAAACTTGCTACGGACGCAACCGTTCGTGAATGTTTGACCGCACAATATTTGATAGCGCGCCGTTAGATATCTCGATATTCTCGGTTCTAATCGCGGGTCGAGCGAGATAATGGTTGGGAGAAGCAACGTTGGATGCGTTGCTTCAACACGTTCAAATGCTATGTTCTATGCGGGTTTACGTATATCCTCTGTCACAATATGTGTGCCTGCGTATATATATATATATACAGATTCACGCATATAAGTTTAGGAGACTGGTACTACTGGTACCTGTACGAACTAACGTTCCTCTATATTGCATTGAATCGATGTTTGTTTATAAATGTTAGATAGACGAGAGAAGGAGATAAATTCAAGGCATGACGGATTATTCAATGTTTGAATATATCTTCGAGCATTAATGAATTCAGATCGACGGGATCTAAAGGATGAGTTTCTAAACTAATTCGTAAATTTGAGAAGTTTCTCATAATATCTGATAAGAGAGATAAAGTAAATATAGTAACGTGTAAAATTTATTTGATGAAGGTTCTTACGTCCAAAAATACGTTCGTATTAAATAAATATAAATTTTTATATCATTTTTATAAAATAATCATAAGTAAAAAAGACGAATCTTTTTATCTTATTAAAACTATTCATTATCGAATCAAATAATTATATATCTACATATATATATATATATATGAATTTTCTCAAAAGTATAGAACTCAGCTCGATCCCATCGCAGTTAATGGAAATCGGCTTCGAATTTGCGGACGATAGTCATAGACGATCTGCCGGCCAGATAGTTAACAATAGTTTCAACTTCTCTTTGTGAATTCTACAGTTGAATTCGAATTATTCACAAACATGCATATCTATTTTCTCATATTTCAATGATATTTAAAAATATTAATAAATTCTGCGAGAAAAATATTAATTAATTATTATATATATAGGAAATGAGAATATAGGCGTAAATGGATGGAAAAAGAAAATAATCGTATAGAAAGAAAATAAAATTGGATGATGCAACAATTAACAAAGCTGAAATAAAAATTTTCGATGAAAAGTGAGAAATCATTAAAAGAAAAAAATGTTTAGGCAACTGAATAATTATTGAACGATCATTAACATTTTTATATCTTTCTGTATTATTTTTATATTAGTTAAAATATATTCTTCTCACATTTTAAAAAGTTTCTTATTACCATCGATTTATACATTTAAATACCTTATACATTAAAATATCATTAAAACACCATATCTACATAAATATATGTGTATATATATATATATAATGAATATAAAATATAATAGAACATATTAAAATGAATATGAAGCATATTGATTAATATAAGCATAAATGAATATGAAGTTGCTTAAATATACGTATACATTTATAACTTTTTAATTAAATTTTTTGAAATGCTTAAAAATTATAAACTTATAAATTTTTACAATATTCATTTGTTTTATGATTTCAAAGATCAATCAATGATATTATTTATAAAATTATTATTTATAATTACGTAGTTTCAAAGTCTTTTCATCCTTTAATATGGTTCGAATTACATATTTGTAGAATCCAATTCTTTTTCATAAATTATCACTAAAGATGGTCTTTGGTAAAAGAAGTCTCTTTGACACTGCCGACATAGCGTTCCACATTTTTCCTTTTAAACGTATCGGGGTCACACGTAAAGGTTATTAACGTACTTTAACCGTTAGAATGTTAATATAAGTATATCCTTCTAACCATATAACGTGAAAATTTTGCCGATATTTCTCGCCATAATACCGCACTTTTAGATTTCATTAAAGGATCGTATTTTCTAGAAGCCATATCCGTAAATCTGATGACTCATTAAATATAGATCCAATAAGATTGAATCGATACGATACGAGCAATAAGTATCTACCTATAAAAAATCATAAAAAAAAAAGGAAAAAGGACGAAGATAGAAACTTCAATATTAAATATATTAAAATATAAATATATGAATATATATATATATATATATATATATATATATATATATAATAAAAAATTACATTTACTTGTAGATAGATCCATTCTAATCGTTTTCATTCATCAATGATTACTTCAAATTATTATATATAAAAAAATAAATTACTAATTATATTTACATTTTCATCTTGTGAAAAAGAACTTGTTACGTTTCTATATAGTTCTATTACCAAAAAGGAAAAAAAACTTACGAACACGAAATAAACAGGAGGCGTAATTAAAATTTTGCGGATAAGGTAAAACAAGAAAGACGAAAGTAATATTCTAAAAGTATGAGGGAAAAAAAAGGAAAAAAAAGAAAAAAAAATACAATATATAAACATTTTCAGTTTTCTCTTTCGAGCATAAAAATCGCATAAACGTGTAGGTAGTTAGTGTAGGTAGATACGTACATGTTTTTTCTATTTTTGCATTGTCTTCGGGTTTATCAAGGAATGAGAGTACAGGTTGAGACACTAGAGATTATCCCTACCCTTTCCGGCTCATTACACAAAGATATAGGCACGTTCTCGCGTCATCGTGGTGTCTAGTTTCCTGGATTTATTCTCTCCTTCTCTCTTTCTCTCTCTCTCTCTCTCTCTCTCTCTCTCTCTCTCTTTTACTCTCTATTCTTCTTTCTTCTAATAAAAGAGGGTCTTCGTAAGAGGCAACACGGAGAGTCACGTACGCGCTTTGGACAAGAGGGACGTCGCATCGCCAAGGAAAAGCTTTCCCGAGGGAAGAGATACTAGCCAACGAAAAGGAAACTTCTCTATCTCTCTTTCTCTCTCTCTCTCTCTCTTTCTCTCTCTCTTTCCTTTTCTCTTTTACGTTTGTACGATTCGTAACTTGGACGCAGTGACAGGTTACGATTATGGTTGACCTTTCCTAGGTGTATAGTGTATGACGATAGAACGTATATTGTGACGTCGAAGATAAGATGTGAAAGTGACGGCAGAAGACTGTACGATCTTTGTTGTTAAGCAGAAGTAAGATCCTACGAGATGAACATTTCAAAGAAATCCACGGAAGGAAAGAAATAGGTTTCAAGAAAAAGCGAAAATAACAACAAAAAAGAAAAAGAAATAATATGAAAATAATATAAAGCGAAAAAAAAGTAAATAAGTTAAAAATTATTTGAAGGTCAGTACAAACATTTACAATAGCACGATTATTTGTCTAATGTAGTTGGAAAATAATTTAATTGCAATATCGCACGAACAGAAAATGTAATTGATTTGGAATACAATAATTAAGAGGTCTAATTGATATATCATTGATTCTCAATTTCATATTTCATTAAAATGTGTACTGCCTTAGAAAATATCTTTGTCGTATTTTTTTTTCAAAAGGCATGCTACGTTTTTCTTCTTTTCTTTTTTTTCTGATAAATTATCATGTATTTATTTCAATGCATTACTTTCTCTCTGATATCATTATTTCAATATCAGTGAAATTGGCAATACGATATTTATAGATTATTCGTTTTAATAAACATTTCTACTCGTGTCTCATCTTACCGTTCCATTTGATTGAATTTCTTGTCTCCTTTAAAAATAGCAAAAAGTATACGAGCGTTCAAACACAAGTACAAACATTGAAAGTATTCATGTTCATGTGTAACGTAGGTGTAGGTAAGAAGAACTATGACGAAACGGTACACATGCGGAAGCGGATATTAATTAAAAAATCACGCGATTTATTACGTTTTTTCCATTATTTTTCCAGCATCGTCTGACAGGCCGTTAGCTTTTGTGCGAAACAAAGCATCCCAGCGGTCTTTGTTCGTGTTGGACGACACCCTCCGTTGGTTCGTGACAATTCTTGCTTCTTGGAAAAAACGAAAAAAAAAAAAAAAAAGATTGAAAAAGAAAACGTGGAACGAAAAGCAACAACAAAAAGAGGAAAGAAGAAAAAAAAGGGAAAAAAAGGAAAAAGGAAAAAGAAAAAAGAAAGGAAAAGAAAGAAAAAGAATAAAGAGGAAAAAATAAAAAAGAAAGAGGGATGCTCGTGAGTTAATTAGACGCTACGTCCAGGGCGCCGAGCAATTTTTCTTTCGCAGTATCATACGCAACGGTTCGCTTCGCGTACACCCAGCCAGGAAATACAACGACAAACTAATGTCTCCTAATTTATTTCCACCCTTCCTTCGACTCATTTACCTTCTAACTTCACGACCAACTCCTAGTGTTATATACGCGATAGGATGCTGCGATGGATGGCACGTCGCTTTTATGTCGTAGCATAAAAATGAATGCAAATCTTGTCGTTCACTCTCCTCTAGCTTATCCAACGCATTTTAAACTACGACGTAAATAAAATAATGTATCACATAAATATAATAAGAGCTATAGGATATGAGAATTTTCCTAGACGATGTTGATCAGGAATGTCGGCAAAAGAAAAAAAAAGAAAAAAAAAAAAAACAAAAAAGAAAGAAAGAATAAAATATTTAATAATAACTAATAATTTTATATGAAAATACTTGTGGAAATAAGCTTTTCTATTTATTTTTTATTTTTCTTTTTTTCTATTTTAATCTACTCACAGAGATACATATGTATTCGTATAATTGTTCTCTAAACGTATTTAAATCATCCATATAATATCTATGGATTTATTCAATTTTTCTTTTTTTTTTTTTAATCTTCAAGTAATCTTGAAAAGTAATGAATAAACATCGTCATATATCTATTCGTCAAATCCTATTATTCTTGTTACTTTTATTTTTAACCTATCCTCCACATACTATATATGTTAAAAGAAAAAAAAAAAAGAAAAAAGAAAATAAATAAATCGCATTTCTCAATCTTTGTAAAAAACTAACGAAAACTTTCTAGAACGTCGTAAATCTTTATACAATAGAGATAGCTAAGCGGATGCATAGCGGAGGGTGATATACACGTTGTTCGTTTTACAATAGAAAGGCTCTCTTCAATCTCCAGGAGTTTCCACAAAATATTTTTCAAGCCGATATATCTCCCTCACGATAAACTCTCGAACGATGGCACAGGTCAAAACTAACTAAATGCGCGACTTTCGTAAATCCCTTCGGCATTCAATTCCCGACCTCTTCCAGGCATGAAATTGAAAGGAGCACGACTCGATGTTTGTTGCTCGAGCATGGCTCTCTCTCTCTAAGTGGAAGGATTGCGCTATCGAAGTAGTATTGTTGTCCACTCGAGTTCTCTCTCTCTCTCTCTCTCTCTCTCTCTCTCTCTCTCTCTTTTCAATATGGCTAGCATATAGACTCCGTTTGGTAATCCTTGAAAATGTCAACTTCTCTATTGTACGCTCGATCTACGATACACGATGGACAAGAATATCTATTTCAAGAAAAGTTTGTGGCAAGTTAACAAATATGAAAGATATTTTAACAGCTTAACGAATCCGACATAGATCGACTTCCAACTACAACATTATATATTTGTGACTCCCGTTAGCGATACTATCATCTAAGTAGGTACTTGTAACTCATTGTATTATCCTGAAGCTAAAAAATTTAAAACGTGCTCTTCGAATCCAGTTTCTAGTACGTACCAGGCATCGACCTGTCATCGGATCGATAGCGCTCGCTGCGTAAAAGTAATAAACTTCAAAATGGCGTCGTTCAAAGTGAGTAAGAGAGAGAAAGAGAGAGAGAGAGAGAAATGCTGGGAAATGTCGTATCGTAAAAAATACCTCAGGTCAAGAGGAATATAATTATATATGTGTATAACATATAGGTACTCTCTTAGCAAAACGCGAACGTTACTACTAGAACAAATTCTACGCACAGAAATATAAAAAACATTCTATAAAAATATTCCGTATGTACTTATACACGTATATGTATTCCTCTATGACCTCCTTTCGGAGGTAATGTAGATATTATCTAGTTTTATGAATTAAAAGAGAAAGAATACGGCTTAACAAGAATAGATAAAATAAAATATATGTCTTATCATAACTAGAGACTTTTTGTTACTTATATCTTTGCATTGAATTCATTCTCCAAGTTATGTCAGTAATTTATGAAACAATATCTATGTACATAATGGGGATTCACATTATGATTGATTTCGTAGATTGCTCTAATCATAAATAAAATTATCTGGATCTTTTGCATTATCTTCGTAGGTAGCCAAACAAATGCCTCTCTTTTGCAATAGGTTCGATGCTTGAAAGCTCGCTATGGTACACTTCACATTTGACTTTTGCCTTTTCTCGCTTCGTACGTTTTAGAACGTTGTTAACTCTTACTTCAGCTACTTTCCCGCTCAAGTTTTGTCTTTACTGAATTTCAACTCGGAACTGCGAGCGAGTTGAGCATCATGAGTCTTCGAATTGTTGAATAATCCACTCGTTTGATATGCCACATAAGAGGGTGGACATTTTTCTTATGCATTTTTAACAAATACGAGAGAAAGAGAGAAAAAGAGAGTGACAGAGTGAGAAACAGAGTGAGAGAGAAAGAGAGAGAGAGAGAGAGAGAGGGAGAGAGTAAAAGTTAGAATGAAATACGTACTTTCGAGAAAGTGATATGTGAATATAGAGCATACTTTCGTACTTTGTAGAAACAAATAAAACTACTCGATCGTTTGCAAACCTTAACGAGAAAACCAGTACATACATCAGCTCGTTGAAACCTCACAACGAGAAGATCGACAAAAAGCGGTTAAATGTCCAGTTTCGATTTGTCAGAGTGGAAATTCCAACAGTTAACTGTAATACATGTATGTGTGTATGTGTGTTTGTTTGTGTGTCTTCGTGTATATGTGTGTATGAGTGCGCGCTCGTTTGTTTGTGTATGTGTCTATAGACGAATTTGAACGAATAATGGAAAGTAAATGGAAAATTCCAGGTTGTCCAGCAGAGAAGGGTCCCTGGAGTAAAATTCCACGTATTTCCGTTAAAGGCAACGTTTACTAGTGTGCTTTCTTCTTTCAGGTTGCAACTTTTGAAGGAGAAATTTTTTTTATTGTACCTTCGAAACTCAAATTCGTTATATATGCTTTCTTTATATATATATATATAGATGGATAGATAGATACATATTTGATTTCTTTCATATACAAGGTAAAATTTTACGAAGACATTTGAATGTACTCGCAATAGTTAGGACAATCTTCGTAATGCAAACATAAGAATATGAATAAACGGACTTTATTACTTTGTTGAGCTTCTTACTACTTTCGGGGTAAAGAAGCGACTTTGTCGTTAAACAAGCTTAAGTGATATATAGAGTAAGTATGTACAGTAGTACGTAAACACGGTGCTAATCAAAAGTTTAGAAATAAGCTACCTATAGTTCGCAGACTAAATATTGGAAAGTTTAATATAATAAGAAATAGGATTTATAAGATATCATACTTAAAGAATTATAAAGAAGGATAAACGATTGAATTTTAATTATTCTTTACTCACATATATATATATATACAATGCATAAATATACTCTAATTAACGTTTATAATTCGTTCGTTTTTACATCATCCAAAGTTTATACTTTATATTATTAGATTTGTTTAGATCAACTAATTATAACAACTCAAAGAATAGTCAATCGATAAAACGAATCGTTGAATTATTGTATCGTAAAAATATGACATTTACGTAAAGCAACGTCACTATCGTGTTAGCTCGAATTTATTAATTAATCTAATTAACTTAATTAAAAGCTGAGTCGAGGTCGTTTGTACGCTCGCAAAAAGAAAAAAAAAATATGAGGACACTTTGCACAGGAACGCGAAAGAGGACGATTTATGCTTCCGGCATTCAGTATGATTTTCAGCGATCTCTCACCAACGTTAGAATCATCTTACTTACTAATTACGAATAACGAAGAGACTGTCGGATGGAATAAGATAATTAATTCGAAGAGAAAAAATCAAAGCTGTGACGAGGAATTGACTGATAATAATTCTCAATATGCGAAAAGAATGCATATTTTTCAATAAATTTTCATTGTCCAGGGAATATAAAATATTGGAAATTTTTAAATACCATTATCGAATCCAAACACTAGATTAATCACCTGTATAATATTTACTTAAAAAAATTCATGATCCATCTACATAACAATTTGAACAAATTTTTCAGATAGATACTATTTATTTTATCTTTTTTTTTTTCCTCTTTATCGTATGTTGTTATATTTCATATCGTCTAATAAAATAAACAAACGTTATCGAGATTTTCATTGAAATATATATTTCGAAGATCGCCAAATTTTCTAACAGGCAGGAAAATTGAATGGGATTATAGTTATTCGCGGATAATTCGTGTCATCGCATATGTAAATATGCGAGATCACCGAATACGTTTTCAGTAATTTTACTTTGTTAGTAATTACCATCTTCGTAATAGTAAATATCTTTGGTCCATACGTATTCAACGGTTAAAAGTCAACATTGACTAGAATAGCTTTTCCCTAGTGCAACGATATTTCGCTTGCGGTAGACTAGAGACTCTATGTGTACTTCAGATCGTAATAATAGTCTGCGTTAACAGGAGTACGGGAGATGTCTCGAGAGCCTGTGCTCGAGTTTGATATATCGAATGATTAAAAATGCCCGGGATATGGAAGTATGCCAATGTAGATGCATTGATATTATATCTATATTGAAAGATTGTGGTAGATTTATATATCTGCATATATTCTATTATATTTCATTATTTTATTAAAAATATTTAAATTTTTATATTAAATAAATATTCATTAAATAAAGACAAAATAATAAATTATAACAATTTTTCTTTCACGCAAAACAATAGAATAGAAATAATGCAATGACCTAATATTACGACATAAAAGAATTACTTTTCATAAATATCAGTTTCAAAATTCATCGAGAATATATCTATATTTCGGAAATGTGATGATAAAACATTAAGTAAATCGATCTTATTATAATGATAATATATAAGCACATAGGCAAAAGGAGAGCATTTTTCCCTTTAAAATGATCTATGTATCATGTCTCTACGATTTTCCATTACGAAGATATCGCCTTTCAAAATATTACTATTCGTCATTCATTCATAAGAAACCAGTGTATACTAGCTAAGCGTAGTAGTAGTAAAAAAAGACGGTTTACGTTGGCCAGCTGACAAGTCTCGAGTAAATTCCAGAAATTTATGTAGGTCACTGTGTCAATGCCTTCATCAAAGAAATTATATAGGTCAGTTTTTCTTTATGTAAATACTGTTTTATTAATATATGAATATCTCCGAAACTAAAAATCATAGAAAGTTTAAACAAAGACCGTTTTAAAGAGTAGATTTTTTTCTATCTTTCTGTATAACAATAATAATTGTTTAACAATTTGTTTATAAACAATTTGTTATAAACAATTTCAATAATCAATTTTTTTATTAATCAATATTATATAATAAATATTATATGATCAATATTATATAACAGAATTTATTATAAACAATTTGTTATAAACAATTCAATTATCGATTTTCTATTAATTGTTATTACGTAATACATATGTAGATATGCACAAATCTATCTATAAATTGAATAAATTGTTATAAACAATTCGTTAAAAATTTTCAAAAAATAACTTTTTATAAAACGTATTTATAATATGTATATATATAATAATTTGTTATAAACTATTTGTTATAAATAATTGTTATAAATAATTAATAATTATTCTTGCAAACAATAAATAATTGTTATTATATCTGATAGTAGAAAAAAAATGATCGCGCGTGAACTATAACATGAAATAATATAAAAATATCAAATTTTTGTTAAAAAAAAAAAAAAAAAAAAAAAAAAAAAATCATTTCCGTTTATTTGAATTTTTTTCTAACAAAGTATTATCATGTCCTCGTTTTATTTTTCCTTATTAAATAATAATAATTATTTTCTTTTAAATCTACGCTTCCTGAGTGTTAAGCCAAGCATTATCCTAATTAAGTGTACATATACATGCGTAACTTCAATATTCATTCAAAGTTAGACGTGTCAATTAAATCTTTACGTTACTTAAAAACTAATTTAAGAAATATTTATTCTTAGCTCATTATTACATATCTGAAAAATAGAAATATCTTACCTAGGTATACAAGATGTAAAATAATAATAATAATAATAATAATAATAATGTAATTATAATAATAATAATAATAATAATAATAATAATAATAATAATAATAATAATAATAATAATATATCATACAAGAATGAAATTACGCGAATGCATGCGAAGTAATTTGCAGCTACGTTTTAATTTGGCACGGTTCGGATGGTACGTTACGTCGACGAGAAGAAGATGCAGAAGAAGAGTTGTGAGAGTTGGCGCAGCATCGCGCCTCTGTCTTTCTTGTTTTCAGAGTTCACACTTTTCCATGACGGCGCTGTTTAATTGCGTTTACAAGAGCCCGAGCTCACACTAATATACATATTACTGGGCTGATTAAAGGCAGTCCGCCGGAACCGTGTATGTCGCTTTGCGAATTCCATGAGTACAGACAAATATGGAGAAGGTACCTCCCGATGCTCGAAAGCAATTTCCACGGTTAGATTAATTATTTCGTGAAATTCAAACGGCATCCCGCGAGATACGAATGAAAAATGAACCAAAGATGAGGAGAAATAGACACAAAAAGAGAGAAGGAGAGAGAGAGAGAGAGAGAGAGAGAGAGAGAGAGAGAGAGAAGGAGAGAGGCAGAGATTAAGTTTGTAAAAACAAAATATATCAAACTTTTATATTTAATATTTATCATAAATTTTAATAATATGAATTTGTTTGTTAATAGAGAATATTAATTTATTTCTTTTTTAACAACTTTTCAGAAGTACATAAAATATTTTATATAGAAAATAATAATTTCATTATTTATGAATTCAATGATAATTTTATTAATCAAGATCTATATACATATTATTGCTATATAAATATTAAGATATATATCTACTAATGTATTTCAGAACAAATAGAAGAAAATTAAGAAAAGAATTTATATCTATCGTATATAGATGTAATAGGATAAATTATAATGTTTTAAGAAAATGTACGATGAAATTGAAAGTATAGATTTTTATTTAAAATGAAAAAGAAAAATCTCGAGATCGGTTAATTTTGATTGATTAAATCTAATGTTAAATCTCAAAAGCTAATATTTCTAATCTAATTTAAAAGTATTCGATTTGAAATGATATGACTTCGGGAATAAACATTAAACAAATCGTAAGAGTAAATCTTTAAAGATTTGATAAAATGGAGGAACAAAGTATAATGGGGAGGGTCATGGTTGATTAAAAGCGTTAAGTTGAAGTATTTCATCGTCACGTTGACTCATTATAATCGCTGGCCAAATCACTCACCATATCTTTGGTTAATCGTTCCGCTGATATTCATTATCGATCAGGATTATTATATTGACGCTTGTGCTTACGAGTTACACGGATTTCGAAGCTCCCCGAGGTACTTAGGAGTTTACGCTCCGTTCATTTATTGAGTTACATACTAATCGAGTTTCAAGCAAGTTATGGTTTATAGCAAGAGTTGCGTGCACGTACAAATCCTTCACCATTTTATAGCTTACTAAAACGAATGAATTTCAGTCAACACTTTATTGTTTCACTATTTATTATCACGATTTCCATTAGTGCAGATTTATTCCCGTGTTAAGAAAGAATTTCTTAAAGCTGATATAAATTATTCGAACATCATTCGTATTAATCTACTATCTCTAAATTAGAACGTTTATTTCTTTTACTAAATCACAAATTCATTCAAAAGTATATATGCATATGAATAATTTATTGTATATAAAAAGTAAACTTATAGATACGATTAAATTTAATAAATAAAGGAATGAAATGGTGTTATAGTATTATATCGAAGAAAGAATAGAAAGAAAAAAAAAAAAAGATACGAAAAATCGGGAACGTACTAAAAAAAATGGGATCATTAAAATTAAAAAAAAAAAAACAAAAAAAACAGTTGGTTATTCTGAAAATGTGAAATTCGTCAAAAAGATATTCAACTGACTTGCATGATGCACACAATCGAAGCTCGATGATGGTCGTAGTTTTGAAAGAACGGCTGACACGGATTTTTCTCAGCAGTGCTAGTCCGATGATAAATCGCGTCGCTTATCGTCCCTGACATCGTCTCGGTCGTGCGTTTAAAAGCTTAAAGAGCACTGATCGTAAAGTGTTTTTCGCGGATCGTTCGCGCACAGAGAAATCGATTGTGCGCTTTTCCATAATGGTTCGTCGGTGAAAAAGATTGAAAAAAGAGGATGAGAGGGGTTGATGACGATAGAAAGAAACTAGGTGTTCCTCGGTAAACGGAGTTATCTCGGGTCATGTGTTAAACGTCAAAATAATTTCTCTCGTTTCAACGTTATCGAAAGATGTATCATCGCAGTGACGTTGTAAATGTTGTCATTTAAGCTTCAATAAATCTCGATGAAGTCTCCATACACAAATATATACTATCTATATTTCTATCAATTCACGTAGAACATAATTAACGAAAAATAATCCTAAAGAATTGATTATTTATAATAACAAAACGAAAAGAAGGAGAAAAATAATTTGAATATTCTTAGAAAACATTCTACAAAATAAAGAAAAAATATAACAATTAAACAAATAAAAATATAAACGACGATGAATATATAATAAAAAGTACAAGTAAAAATATTGTTTTTTTGATATTTGCACAATCGAGAAGAAGAAAGAAAATGGATCATTTCGCGGAAAAATAACAAAAAAAAAAAAAAGAAAAAGAAAAAGAAAAAAAAAATAAAAATGAAATGAAGAAAGAACAGAAAAAAATTGAATAAGTAGAAAAGAGAGAACTATCAATCACTTTCAGGTCATGTAATTCGAGCAAAAGTTTTATTCGAATCACCACTAATCAAATTTCCACGAGACTATCGCGTTATTTATTTCGAGGTTGAGTCTTACCAAGCATAACCACAGTAATTTAATTGGAAAAGTTCCGGCACGAATCGTCTTATTCCATCGTCAAACCAATGTATCGACTGACTCAATGATTATGACGGCTAAAGCTTCACGAATCTCAGTACCCCTTTGGCTAGTAATTACATTCGAATGGAGCTAATTACGTTTGCCGTCTATTCGCAATGATAATCTCTTCGTTTGTGTTATCTCTCGATCAATTTCGAATGAGTTTTCACGAGTGTTACGCGTGTTTTCAAGTAATCCTCTCTCTCTCTTACTCTCTCTTTCTTTCTCTCTCTCTCTCTCTCTCTCTCTCTCTCTCTCTCTCTCTCTCTCTCTCTCTTATTCTATCTATTTCGGAGAGAGTAGGTCGTACTAATAAGAGTTTAATGAGGGCGAATAAACCACGTAATTGTCCTTCCTACGCTCCCTTAATGATCTTCCTTCGTTCTTGTTCATGAAATGAAGTTTCTTTACGAACTTACATACGTAGGTACTACGTTATTTTGCTGTTATGAAAAGAGCTCCTTTGATTTGACGTAAAATCTTACGCTGACTAATTAATTTCAAGGTTATCGTATTTACCTTGAAATTTTCTTACGTCAGTACTTTAAGTTGATATATTTTTAACGATGTCGAATACTCTACAACGACCATGTTAACTCATTACTTACTCGTGTATTTTTGTAATTAGTATTATTCTTTTACACAAAAAAAAATCTTTGATCATTAATTCATATTCAATGATTGATTTTCTTTTATAAATATAAATTGTTTTTACTATTAATATAGTATAATTATGTTAGAGTAGTAATTATAAGTTTTACATTATGTAATTTCTTTTTTTTTTACTACAAATACGAACAAAAATAATGAGTTTAGATAAATTAAGATTTAATTAACACTCTTGAAAGAATGAAGGATATAATAGATCAATGTATTGTTTTTAATCTAGCGTTATTGTAAATTTTTTTAGGTATATGAGAATAAACGTGTAATGTTAAAAATAATCCCAACCTTGGTATATCCCTATCTCTTTAAAGATATTCAATCTAGCTAACAAGTTGTAAGTAACAACTTTGTAACTAATTAAAACTATCTTCGAGAGAATTTCTTAACATCGAAGAATTCGAGGTCGCTTTTATTTATAAAAAAAAAAAAATTTCAACTATTTATGTTAAATTTTAATTATGTTAACACAAACGAGTCTAACGTTAACATGTAACACGCAACGAGTACTATATTAAAATCAAGAAATAATTTTATCAATCGTGGGCTATACAATGAATGCTTTTGTTCCCATTCCAAATT
Organism: Vespa crabro; assembly: GCF_910589235.1. NCBI lineage: Eukaryota > Metazoa > Arthropoda > Insecta > Hymenoptera > Vespidae > Vespa > Vespa crabro. Next base: position 3,979,182 of record NC_060962.1, read on the forward strand.
CTTTTCACATTCATAGATTCTGCTTATTTTCATAATTTCTTATCTCGTTCTCACAGTCATCTTCGAAGAGGCTATATAACGTCGATTTATATGCAAATTCTACACGTAGATAACTGTAAGATCTCCGAGCTTAACGGTAGGTTTGTAGATAAAAATTTCCTCAAAGAGCTAGAACTTGAATTGATCCTAATTAAGAGAGTATAAGTGTTTCATCTAAATTTGAATAATGAAAAAATAGTATAAATAATCTAATAACATGATACTCTTATTATCTTAATAACTTCTTAATAACGAACTAACAATATCAAAGTTACTAAAAAAAGATTTTCAAACAATATATATATATATATATATATATATATATATATATATATATATATATATAGTATTCTATGTGTTTCAGTTAAGATTAGAATTCGTATTTGTTAGAATCACGTAGCGCTACGCATGTAGTTTATTAATCGTCCTTATTTGTATGGTTTGTTCTCTTCTAACAAGTTTATATCTTTTATAATATATATATTATTCCCGAGTTTATAATATATATTTTTTTTATATCATGAGTCATTTGGATTGAAAACATAAAATACATTGTAAATGTATACACTTCTCTTTTTTCTCTTTTCTTTTTTTTTTTTTACTTTTATCAAACTCAACATTCATTGAAAATGCAGTATAATGAAATAACAATATCTTGTAATATATTATTTCACATAATTATAAAACCAAATGCATATCGACCGAAGAAAAATCTAACGAAATGTAAAAGATATTTTTGTAATTTTATATAATTAATTATGACATTGGAATTGTATTTTTAATATAATATTTCTGTTCTGTTTCAGGTTAGAAAGGATTTCATGAGTGAGATTTATTCAAGATCGATCGATCGGTTAAACGATGAAACAAGAAAGACGAGTAAGTTAACAAAGAACATCATGATAAACTTTGACAAACGTGAAAAATTTTAATTCGTGAATAGACTCATCCAGTGATTCATGCTATGAGTCAAAAGGAAACTCGCGTAGGCGTGAGACTGAAAAAATCATTAACAACGTCCTATCGATCAGCGATTAACGGTGGAAGTCGTTCGGTTCGAAAGAAAAGTACAAGAACGAAGATGCTATCGGTAAAAATCTTACCGTTACGAGAGTCCACCGGCTGGTAAATCTTCGATAGAAGTAGCTGAAGCAGTTAATTGAACTCGATGATCGGCTCGAATGGTAAGTTTCGGAATAACAAAGTTTAACTTAAGTAATATCTTTTCCTTATCCAACAGATGGTGAACTAAACTTTGAAAGACTATGAAAACGATTATAAAGATTATTGAAATATCGAATTATCGGAAGAAATTCATCTAGAGACTTTTCTTTCCAACTGTTGTAGTAATGAAAAAGTTAAATTATTCCGAATAAATGATATCAATTTTAACATTATAATCAATAACTTATTGAATAATTTCAATGTACATTTGAACGTAACTTTCAAAGATAGTTACGATATAAGAAAAAATTACAAAATCTTATTTTAATTTCAATGGTAATTTAATTGAATCAGAACGGTCGAACCTAACAGATCATGTGGATGGATATCAAATTAAAAAAAAAAAAAAGAAAAAAAAACAAATAATCATAATAATAATAAAAAGAATAAAACTCATCGTTTGTTATTAAAAAATGTATTTAATTAACTAAAATCTCGTTTCAAACGAATAAACATTTATTATTTGATTTTGCAATTCGTCACGTAATGTAATAACATCGAATCCGTTACGATCGATCGGAAACAACAAAAGATGAAAGAAATATCAAATCAAAAATATGGAAAAGAAATCGAGCTCCGTCGATAAGGAAAAGAAATTATCAAGAAAAGTAATACGTGCGAAATAGCTGATCCACGTTCTCTCTTCCGAGAACTCCTAAGATCCTTCGTAGCATTCCTTCTTCTCGCAAATGACGACGAGAAAGACGTGATCCTGTTACGCGACGCTGAATTTTCAGCTTCCTTTCCGAGCCGATAAGTACTGATTTCCATAATGGTTCCACGTACGAGTGCACTCAGTTACATTCTCCTTTCTATCTTCCTCCCTTTCATTGCTCGACACTCCTTCCTTCCCACTTCCCCTATCTCCATCGATCACTTTACCCCACGTTTTATCACCTACTCTAATGAGTAACCTATTATGTTATCTCGATTAATTAGCTCGAATGTGTGATTATTGTAAGGTTATAGATCATTGAACATCTAAAAATATATTATCGTAAAACAATTATTAATTATTAGATCCTATATAGATTATATATAATAGTTTGTATTATATGTAAAAGAAAAAGAAAATAAATACAAAATAAAAATAATCATTAGAATTATATTTAACAAAAGTATGTTGAATTAAAATTATTAATAAATTATTTTCTTTTAAGAAAAATTAAATAATTATTGTTCGAATATTAAAATATTTATAATATAAGGATAATGATAGAATTCCAAATATATTTATGTGTATTACGTGTCTATAAGATTTGAGTGTATTCATATATAAACGTCTTACCTCATAAATATCTATCTACCAATTGCCTGTTGACTTACCTACTGTAATATAAATCGATACAAGAGATGTATTTTGTCAGAGACTGATTAATTTTCACCGATAACTACGAGAACCAATCTATAGCTATATGAAAACGTCTAGTAGTACGATATAAGACAGGTACCTAGCTTGGTGAGTAATGAACGCGTTAATTCGTTGCCCCCGGCCAAGATTCCACGCTTCTCAGAATTTACGAGGAAAGATACGACAAAATGTACAATTTAATAGTACTCTTAAAAAAAAAAATATCTTTTTCCTCCTTCTTCTTTTTTTTTTCGGTATCCATTTAACGTCATTCGAGATCTAACTTGAACACATTATTTTCTCGTTATAAAAACTTTACTTTCTCGGTTTGTTGTCGTATAATGTTTTTTGTATATTATTTTATCAATCGATATATTCTCTCCAACTTGTTAATAATCATTCTCTTCGACGATTTAATTAATGTTTCTAAAATATTCATCGTACGTTGTTCTAAGTACCTAAAGTTTAGTGATTTTCATAGAGAGAAGACTCTTCAAAGCTTTTATCATGGCATCTAAGTACTATCTCTCTCAGGGACTCATAAACCACGCATACTGTGGTATTATCGTCTAATCATATTGAGAAGGATAACTCCTCGAGAAAATGAGGAAAGAGAAGAGAAGAATGGTTAGAGAGAAGCAATAAATTCGAGACACGTAGAATAGGCAAGGATAGGGTGGAGGTGCAAAAAAGGAAAGAGGGGAAAAATAAAATAGTTGAAATATTTGTGAGATATTTTTAATAGAATCTTGATAACTTCGTGAAGATATAATTTACTTGATAAGTAAAGAAAATGAGAAGACTGTGACGTTGAAATAAATTAAATAAGAAATTAGAATTTTTGAATAAATTCAATCATTTTTGTAAGATATTTGAATACAATTTTCTTCAAAATAGAAATTTAATTAATCGTATAAAAATAATATGTAGGAAAAGTTGAATTAAAAAGAAAAGAAAAAGAAAAATAATTTCAATAGTTCATCTATAATAAATTACATTTTTTCTTTTATCAAATATATAAAAGTAGATTCGTTGTATAGTAAGATCTAACGTATTACCTGGGTATATAAAAATAATAAAAATACAGAATGGAGTCATTTATAAAAAGGAAAAAGCGATTATACTGACGTCGTATAATAATTCCTTTTTTTTTTCAGAGGTGGCAAGGGCAATGGGTCCTTGCATCGCTTTTGGCAGGTAATCGTCGTTGTGCCACGGTGGCTAAATGAAGAGGGATCGTTTGGTGGGCCGGTGATCGATAGCGGATACCGCTTGTCGCCGTGCGAGATTTGATTCGCGATGGAACTCCTTCCGCTGTTATTACTTTGCCTCCTGATCGCTCAGCCAACAGCCTATTCCCTTTCGATCAAGAGTAAGCTCAATCCGCGGATCGTGCAAACTCGCTACGGCGAGGTTCAGGGCTTGATCAGGTCCTTCGAGAACGCAAAGTTCCTCAAGCCGATCGACGTCTATCTTGGAATACCCTACGCTACACCACCCGTTGGGAGCAACAGATTCTCTCCAACAAGGGCACCCAGCCCTTGGGAAGGTGTCAGGTTTGTTTTTTTCACTCTTTCTTTTCCTTTTTTCTTTTCGTTTATTTTTTTCTTTTTTTTTTTCTATTCTTCCTTCTTCCACTTTAAATATATACTCTTTAGTTACGGCAAGTATGAGAAATTGACGAGAGTCAGATTTAAGAAAGAAACATTAACGATACATTTCATATCTATCCGTCGTAAAATTTTGTTAAATATTTAAATCGAATGGATTCAATGAAAAATAAGAAAGTAATTAATTTAAGTCAAAAACAAAAAATTTGTCTTAAATAAAAATTTAAAGCGAAGAAATGATCCTCTTTCATTTCTTTCTAACGACAAATTCATGAAAGATTTTAAACGCGACAATAGAGTAAACGCGTTACCCTATAGATAGAAATTGGCAAGGATTCAACAATTTGGAAAATTGAAAACTAACCGTGAGTTAACTTCACGCAAGTAAATCATTCGGCATTAAATTTATGTTCCAAGTTATGTTCTGAAAAGGAAGACAGTAATTTTGAGAAGTTTCGTCGGTATCAGTTCTTGCAATCTTTGCTTAATAATTGTAACCTTCGTGGACTCGTCGAGTTTTCAAATATTCCAGTTAAATCAACGAAAAAATTCATTATTCACGTTTACGTGCAATATGTCCTCCTAACAATTTCTTCGAATATTTACGATACATTTCTATTTTATGTACGATGTGATATAACGAAAGATTTAACTTGACGCGAATGCAACATATATCTCTGTTGAGTTTCATCTTGCCAATATCGGTGAATCTGTAACCCAAGATCGAACGTATTCTTACGATCGCTATTAAATTTATTTTCTTCCTTTTTCTTATATTTTTAACGACAGGCCATTGTCACAAACTTGACTCTTTTACGATCCTTATACGAAATGGTTAAGATAATAATTCCATTAAAAGACTAATTAATGTCATATACATTTATATTTTATCAAAAATTAATAGGCAACATAAATGTTAATTAAGTCCGTATATCATCGATATCTAATTTATTACATTTATTACGTTAATCTAAAAATGGTAATAGCTAATGATTGAATTTTTTTATTTTTTAAATAATAGTATATTATTTTCTTTTATAAATATTATCAATGAACGATTCATTTACACATATACATATTTTTTTATTATAGATTTATATAATATTATATAATCCATTAATACAGTCGATAAAGTAGATTTCTGTGCTTGTAAATAAATATATAGATGTTAAAATATACATGTAGACAATTTTGTTATTTTATATACTTACATACATACATACATATATATATATATATATATATATATATATATATATATATATATATACACACAAAATATATGATTAAATCTGAATGGCAGAGTAATCTATCTTACCGACTGGATTTATTTCTAATCAATAACAATGTATATTTTTTTATTATCGTTATTATTCTTATTATAAAGGATAATTCATTAATAAATAATTAATTAATATCATTCGTTGTTACATTTATTTTATCGAAATAAATAGAACAATGAAAAGATATTCTAAAAAAATTTAATTTTTTCAGAGTAATGGACTCGGTCGGTCCAGTTTGTCCTCAAAAACTTCCAAATATCTCGATTGAGCAAGAGGCTCTCGAGCGCATGCCTAAAGGAAGACTGGAATATCTGAGAAGATTGCTACCTCATTTGCGAAACCAAAGTGAAGACTGTCTATATTTGAACATCTATGCTCCTGCTATGGGTAAGTGGAGAGATTTTCATTTTGATAGTATACTTTGCGATAAGGATCACATCGTTATAAAAATCATTGACATAGTTTCATTCAAAGAAAAAAGAAAGAAAGAAAGAAATAAAGAAAGAAAAAAAGAAGAAGAAAAATGAATAGATTTTCGAAGAATCTTTTTAAAAAAGAAATCAATCGCATCCTCTTCTCTTTCTTTCTTTCTTTCTTTCAACCCTTTATCAATCGGATCATTATGTAAGCAATCCAAACTTAGATTGATATAATTGAACAGTTGAAACTAAAGAATAGGAAAGAAAAAAAAAAAAAGATAAACAATTTCATCGGATTATATCGTTATGTATGTTTTAACGTGATAAAAATGATGTTCATAGGGGTGTAAATAAAAACGTATAATATCGCAATAAACGAGATAAGAATGAACGATTCCAAGTGAAATGACAGAAGTAAGTATATATGCATGTCCACGCCTTTGTGTTATCCGCGTGTGCATCTAACCGCGTAAACACTCGCATTTCTCTGCTCACTGATCCTCGAAGAAACGTTCTTTTCTTCCACATTTCGTCTAAGCGAACGGCGAACGATTACGGAAAGGAGAATACCAGTTCTCTTTCCTTTCTTTCGTTTCTTTCTACGAGTTCTTCCCGAGTTATCCACTTCTTTGAGAAAATCGAAACTCGGAATCTATTTCGAACGTAAACGATAATCTTTTATCCTCTTTGACATTAGAGGTGTATTGCTTTCTCGTTGTTTTTCTTTTTTTTTTCTTTCTTTCTTTCTTTCTTTATTCGAGCAAATAAAAACTCTCATTATTACGGGTAATCCTTTATCATATAAACTTTAATACGTTATTCAATGTTTTATTTGTTTATTAACGTATTAAAGAACAGAGACGTAAGAAAGTAAAATTTAGATCGCTTTATACGATCCCTTATCGGGATAAAATTTGATAGTACCTTCGAAAAGCTGCCATTTTATTCTCTGCCAAACCGTATTATTTTCGAAACGTGAGTTTACTTCCAATGGAAAGAAATGAAAATATAAGAGAAACTCATTGGGATGAGTTTAACGAAACACTTGGCACCCGTAACCATTCGAGACTATGGAGGCATCCAAAAAATTCACTCTGTGTTTTCGCTCGAGGTGACCCTCTCCCTTCGTTCGTATTTAGGTCAAACCATTTTTATCCCCACCCGGTATCGCGGCATGCACGTTCGCATTTCAACAATGAAACATCGAAAGGTAAATGTAAACCGGAAACGGATGCAAAGAGGGAGGCAAAGCGGGCTACGAGTACTCGCGTCAAAGTATTCGGCTCGCTGCTTCCCTTGCAAAGACTGTGGAATACAAAAGCACCAATAGCTCGATCCATTTGGAACTAGATCGTACGATGTAAATGTAACTGTAAAACATTACGTTCACGTTGACATTTTCGCCCATATTCTATAATCTTCATATTTATTTTTTTCTTTTTTCTATTTATTATAAGAATGAAAAAACAATGAAGAATTTTTTAATTGATCATAATACGATTATGAATTTCATTATAGCCCATTGATTTATTAAATTAAATCCTACATTTATTTATTAATATTAAATTTAATTATATGCGTGTAATAAGAAATTTAATAATTATTAATTATATTAATATATAAAATTAATGATATAATACTCGATTATTCGATAAATACTCAATTATTTGATAAAAGTTCGTATCAATAATAACAAAAGTCCATATAATTTATTAATAATCATATATACATACAATATATTATTTCATTCGGAAAAGATCTTTATTAATATTAGCGACCATTATCAAAGGAAATGAATGTCGAGATATTCGATCTTCAAGTCAAACCGAAGGAGAACGTTCTCTCTGCTTCCTCTAGCTCTCTGTTACGCGTAACGCAAGTACATCGTCGAGTTGGATGGCGAGACAGCTGCAACGGGTCGTGAGTCGTGCCTAAGTGGCACCCGAACCACAAGAGTGCCTCGAGCTCTCCTATCTAGCTCCTCCTTACGATCCTCGGGGTGTTCATTTGCGCGATACGCTCACCCACTGTATTATTAAATCCGATGGAACGCGTTTTCCTCGATATTCCGGATCGATTTTATTCTAACTGATTGATTAAACAATGATTTCGGAGATATTATTAAATTAATAAGCTTTCGAATTATATTTGCACATTGGTTAACCATCAGGATGCATTTGACATTATTTTGAAATTTCATTAATTAAATCAACGTTAAATTAATCGATTAAATTGCATTAAATATAAAGAATCGATGTTCATATAATTTTCAATTTTCTATTCTAAATAAATGTTTCTTTTATTTTTCTTCTGAACAATACTTGAAATCCTTATTATCATTGGTAATTAACGATCTACTCGAAGTGTATTCGATAAAGGATATATAATTCTGGATAGAACGTATTGATACTAATTGCACTCTGCCTTCGGCTCATTTCATTCTGTACCATAATAGCGCTAAGAGGTTGACTTCAATCGATGAATCGATATATAACATAAGCCATCAGGATAAGAATATTACATCAATTATTTTGTTCAATAGAAGATATTAATTAATTAAAATATTTACGATGTTCAATTCATTTTTTATAGCTATCAAGATTCAAACAAAAAATGTTTTATTTTAATTATAATTTCATTTCTCTTTCTTTAGTATTATTATTTTTTTTTTTTTTTCTTAAATATTATTCTGTTTCATCTTATACGTTTTCAGATTACTATGACAATTTCTTTATCTTCTAGATGATATTCCATTAATCCTTGCTCGTTCCCAGGTCATTTCCATGAAGAATTATGTATATTGTATTTTTATAACGAGAGATAGTTAAGAGTATAAAAAAGGAATGATAGAGAAGAGGAGACAGACAGAGAGAGAGAGAGAGAGAGAATAAAATCCTTATTTCCGAAGTATTTAAAGATAAAATAAAAGAAAGGAAAAAACAGTGGCAGTAAGGGAGTAGAAACCAATTCCACAAAAAGTTTGGGATTCGATTATTAGTTCGCGGTCCGAAAAGTTTTTCTTCGTCTCTCTCTTTCCCTCTCTCTCTCTCTCTCTCTCTCTCTCTCTCTCTTTCTCCCTCCTCGTTCTATCTATCTCTCACTTTTTCATTCTCTTAGATCTTCTCTCTTTTTCTTCGTTTTATTCATCATCAGTTCTCGCATTTCTTTCATTCGACCAAAAATATTCTACCTTACCATTTTCTCCGGAAAGAAGACAAACGTGCAATCACAAATTACTCGACTTTGAGAACTTTGAAAAACGGTAAGTACACTGAGTGCTCGTGCATCAATTTAGTTCCGCTGACTTTTGACGCGAATGTCCACTCTACTCGCGCTCTATATTCTATATATTTCTTTCTCTCTCTCTTTCTCTCTCGTTCGACGTCTTTCTCATTCTCTCCTTCTCATGTCTATATGCCCTGATAACGAGACAAATATACTTTTAGTCTGCAAACCTCGATACGATCGAAATCAAAATATCTGTCGCTTTTCTCGAAATTTATGTGTACTCGATGTACTTTTACTCGCAAATGTAACGCCAGATATTCGTATGGATACGAGAAAACGTCGGTGATTTTGAAATTTATTCTATCTCTTTTTTAGCTGGAATTAATGCGGGAGAAAAGAAAAAATAATTGTTTACGGTCGAATGGATTTCGAAAAATAATGGATTTTGTGATTGGTTAAATATAATTCGGGCTATCTCTCCGATACGAAAAAAAAATTATAGGTACATGTATTATCTACGTTTCATAAAATAAAATACATATGCATTTGTGTGTGTGTGTGTGTGTGTGTGTGTGTGTGTGTGTGTGTGTATGTGTACGCGCGCCTACATGCGTGTGTATATACTATATATTAAACATTCTACATTTATGTAAATATATATGTTCATTTAAAAATACTCCATTTCATATATATATATATATATATTTAACTCATAAAGAAAGAAAAATATGATAGATGATATATTTAAAAAAAAAAATACAATAGTACGACATATAATACAATATCAATATAAAGTACGATGATAAAAAAATTATTGTTTAAAGTAGGTATATCCATTAGGAATAATAGAAGACAATAAATCAATCATTCTTCAGATTCAATGTCGGATTTTTTTCTTTGGGCAATGGACAACGATCTCGCTTATCATTTATCAACAATGAATCAAGAATTATCTAGTGAGGAATATTTCGCTAGGAAAACATCAGCGTAGGATAATACCAAAATATATATTACGACTGAAAAGCCTCTTATTCTCGACCTTAGTTTCTCCGACGTCGTCTTCTTAATTAATTATTTCATAAAGACCGCAATGCGTGGCAAGGACGAGGAAACGTGAAAGAAAATAAAAAGAAAGAAAATAAAAAAGAGAGATAAAAAAGATTCCATCGGGAAAACATCAAAGCTCTTCCATTACCACCAAGAAAATGCTTGAAATGATATTATGAGAAACGCAGATTATTTTTCATAAAGGAAACTTCTATCATAGTCCTTCACTTAATATTTTACATTTTTCTCTTTCTTTCTTTCTCTCTTTCTTTATTTCTTTATTTCTCTCTCTCTCTCTCTCTCTCTCTCACTCTCTCTCTCTTTCTCTTTCTCTCTGTATCTTTTTATTTATCTATCTATCTATCATTTTATATATATATATATATATATATATATATATATATATATATTTTTCTATCTAACGCTCATACATAAAATATTCTGGTGTTGATTTGTTTCTCCCATATTTATGCAAAATTTATTTTATGAATTTGAGAATATAACTTTTATTACTATCACATATTGCTTTTTATATCAAAATTTATACACTCCATATATCTATAATATTATACTCTTTCGTTTTTTTAAATTGATCAATAAAGAATAAAACATTGTATAATATCATATATATATTATTCTCTCTTCTAATCTGATCATAGATAAGAAATATAGAAATCAAATCAAGGAATTATTTCTTGTGTTTTCAATGCAAGACGTTCACGAAAAGCATCGTTAGTATAGTCACTCCTGGGGCTATTATTCTTTTCTCGGTGTTTGAACGAGTGCCAGAGTGGCAGAGAAGAGAGCAAACGCATCGAGCCGAACAAGTAACTGGAGGAAGTTGAAAGGAAGTCGAGGAGAGAGAAACTGGAAAAGGTAACGCTTCTTCTTTTCTCTTTGAGATCGAGGAAAGCGGACGTTTTCGTTCGTTACACATTGTCCCGATTAAAAAACGATTTTAAGGATGATTTACTAGCGACCCAAATTGAATCGCTAATCTAAGTTTGAGAACTTTCCACAGGGAACTGGCTGGAAGGCGAGGTGAATTATAACCTCTGAAAATAGATGTCATCGACCCCCTCTAAGAATGGGGAGGGTGGGAGGTTTGGAGAAGGAGTGGGTTCGACGACGAACTACACCGTCTGAAAATTTCAAATTTCTTCGGTCTCTGAACGAGTTTATAACTTAGATGTTGAAAATGCATTCAGAAAATCGATACTTCAAGTTGATTTTTGACGATTCGAACTTTGTTCTTCTGAATGAATAACGTCTTCTTAAATCGGCGCGAGTTAATAATATAATATTTGAACATAATTGATACATATATATATATATATATATATATATATATGTATGTAAATTTTTGAATCATGTTGCTTTTTTTGAGATTGATCGAAATTATATTTAAAAGAGACGTAATTTTCTTAATTATTATAAAAGGCGTAAACGGTACACCAATCATGAGTTTATTCGAATATTTCAGGAAATTAATGAAACGGAAACTTCTCATAAATATTTATGAGACTCTTCTCGTGGGGATGAAAAGAAAAGAAAAAAAGAAAAAAAAAAGAAAAAAAAGAAGAAAGAGAAAAAGAGGAAAAGACAAAAAAGAGAAAAAGAAAAAACGCAATGCTCTTTCCTTACGAGATTCAGGTTCGAAGGAATAAGCCGTCGGTCTTCTTCGATCGCCATCTTAATTACTTTTCGAGCTGTGCCAGCACACCGGTGAAGCATAATTGTTTTCATCATCACCATAATGGTTGTAGTTCAAACGGAACACGGTACTTTCCAAAGGTAACGACGCCTTTAACCACCGCCACATCTATAAGATCTTATACAACGAGGAAGATTGTTTCCACCAGTTAAAGCCCACCTTTCATCGCGTTTTTCTCATAGAACCTCCATCCACCTCCACCTACCTCCACCCACCATCCCCGATCCCTTCCTTCTTCGATGCCCTTTAGCCTGTCTCTTTTACGCTCAAACTTTGAATTTAATTCTCTAGTACGTTCGAAAGAATGCTTCGAAAGAAAGAAAGTATAAAAAAAGGAAAGTAACTTTTCAGTATCATGATACTTGTTTCAGATAAAACGAATGTAAATATGTCTCGGTTGAATTATTTAAGAACGCGTTTCTATATCGAGGATGGTTTTATCGGTTGGTAAATATGATCTCGATATTATCGTCACACATCCCTTCTCGATCGAAAGTTCGATACATCGAAAAATGTTTCACGATTTATTATGACTTTCACATAAATATTAAGTTTCTCTCTTGGGTATACCTTAGACCTTTTTATTATTTCAATTTTTGGCAGATGAATTATCGACGATACGTCAATGATAAATGTAAATGATAAAAATTTACAATTGAATCTACTTGATCGATCTACGTTATTTATTAAGAACACGAATTCATTGTAATGAATACAATTCTCCCTTAACTTCATGTAATTATATTTGTTTAAATTTATATCTGTATCTTTCCTCGAAACAAAAAGAAAAAAAAAAAAGAAAAAAAAGAAAACAAAGAAAAAAGTTTTTGTTTTAATTAAATTCTTTATAATATCTTAAGAGTATTGTATTTGACGAAGTTCTACTACAAACAGAGAGACAGAAAGAAAGTATGAAAGGAAAGAAGAAAGAAAAGAAGAAAGAAATAAACAAAGAAAGAAAGAAACAAAGAAAGAAAGAAAGAGAATGCATCAGTTCAGCGTCACGTTCGAGAATGTCACCATAGAGGGGTGAAAAGAAGAAAGAAAAGAAACAAGAAAAGTGAAGAAGCCGGCACGCAGAGAGCGTCGTGAAAATTGAAAAAAAGAATAATGAGGAAGGCGATGTGCAGGCTAGTCATCGTCCGGACGTGAACTTAGAAGGGAGGGTCAGAGTACGAAGAAAGAGGGTAGAAATGGTAGATGAGTTGAGTTGAATGTGCGAGAATGCGAAAGCCACATGCTTGCTGTTACTCGTACTACGTAGAACATACTAGTGTACCCTTTTACTACTCGACCTTCTATGCAAAACATTTTTCTTCTTGAAAATTTTGCAACTCTTATTTATTTATTTCATAAGATATTTTTTTAAATATTATTTTCGCCAAAAATCAATAATATATGTAATTAATGTAAATATCAAATAATATATGAATATATATATATATATATATATATATATATGTTATCATAAAATTATAAAATTATTACATACATATTTGTTATTGTAGAATTATTATATTATATTTTATTATAAGGTTATTATATATCGTTTCAAATAATAACACGATCATCTTTACTTGTTTCAACAATTTTTAAAGTATGAATTTAAAAATAACATAAAGATTATATCTATTAGAATCAATAAGAAAGAAATTTCGAAGATTAATGATTATTATTATAAAAGGAAAGAAGTTTTAAAATTTCTAACGAGTTCTTAATAAATTTATTTACGAAAATACTATATTTATCTAATAAAAATATCTTCTATTTCAGAAATGGAAGATATTTCAGAAATGGAAGATATTTCTGAAAAAATTTCACGTGATTATCTTGTTCGTATAATGTTGGACATTATCGTAAAAGAAAAACGGCGTCCCTGCTAATTTGGATAGTTTGCCTTGTTTACTGGATTACCTCTTTACCGTCGGATTTTTCGTTTAAAAAAAATTTGACGACAAAATCGATAAAAGCAAAGGGAAGCATCGAAACTGTAGTGTAGAAAGAAATAAGAAGAAAGAAAAAGTTAACGAACAAGCTTCAATTTTAATATTAACCCTTTGAACTTATCGGGCAAAAGTTACGTGAAACGCGCGCATATTCAATTATAAAGTGACTAGCGTGTGCTAGGTATCAAACGCATCAAAGAGGAACACGATTGTATGAGGGAACAGTAAAAATGTTGATAAAAGAGAACGAGCAAGTGGCGAGTGAATGTACGAGTCCGTTAGAATTCTTTCACCTCTATCAAAAGTCAGAAGAAAGAATGGAGGTAAAATAATAGAGGTACAGATATTCGTTTTATAAGGTGGGCCATTTGAAGTGTTGCTACGTATTCCTCAAAAAAAAAAAAAAGAAAAAAGAACGAACAAAAATACAACAAATTATTTTATGCAGATATATATTGTATATATAGAGTAAATTGATGATATATATATATATATAGATTTGATGAATAGAATATAATTTTTGTTCTAATTTTTCCTAAGAAAAAAAACATATGAAACGAGTGTTATTTGCTTTCTCGTCGATGTTGAAAAAAAGAAAATAGATAAAAGGAAAGTAATTAATGGTACGTTTAACGTACAAGAGATACCTTAACGAATCTCGACGTTCCACATACACACAAAAAAAAAAGAAATAGGATTTGAAAGCTCTCGACATAATAGTTCGTTGCAACGCTTTATACAGTCCACCTTGTATATATGTAACACAATAAGCTACTAACGAAACGACGCGGACGAGGCAATGCGTTTGTAATAATGAGAACTATTTTGAGAAACTGGCTAACTCAAAGACAAACTTCCCTTATACTATATGTTTAACAAAAAAAAAGGTAGTCAAAGAGGTTGTATTAAAGTGTGAAAAACAGAAATGGACAAATAGAGAAAAAAATGGAACGCGATATCGTCATCTCATTTTACTTTTCGATATTGATTTCTGTACGTATTTTCTCTATTTCATTTAAATGTTAAAAAATAAAAAAAAATTCAAATAAAAAAAATACTTTATTTTATTTTATTGAAAAATAGCCATATGTCATTATAATTTATATATATATATATATATATATTTTTTTTATAAAGGAATTGTCAATAATACATTTTTTCGTATCATAATAATTTTGATATCTTGACGTTGTCATTACGATAATAAATTATTTTATTTTATGAACGAGTTATGGAAATTTTAAATGGACGTTGTTTATACATTTTAATGTTAAATTAAAAATATTGGAAAATACTGTGTAAAAAATTGATTACTTCAAGAAATTATCTTGAAATTTTTCATCTAAAAGGTATAATAAAAATTCAATAACTTAGCACTATCGCGTAATATCTATCGTTTTATTCCATCACTCTTACTCGCATCGAACGAAGGAGACAAATCGCGTGCATACCGATAATCTCGAAATTGCTGGACTATCGGAAGCAGAGCGAAAGATAGAGATAGAGAGAGAGAGAGAGAGAGAGAGAGAGAGAGAGAGAGAGAGAGAGACAAAGAGAGAAATAGAGAGAGATATATATATATATTATATACAGAGAAAGAGAGAGAGAGAGGGAGAGAGAGGAGAGAGAGAGAAAGAGAAAGAGAGACATCGATTGAACGTTTCGGGCGCAAATTATACGTGATCGCGATTTATCGGGTGGCCGAATGGACGAATGGATGGAAATGTGTATGTGCGAGAGAGAGAGAGAGAGAGAGAGAGAGAGAGAGAGAGAGAGAGAAAGAGAGATGAGATAGAGATAGAGAGATAGAAAGAGATAGATAGAGAGAGGGATAGAAAGAGATAGATAGAGAGAGAGAGAGAAAGAGAGAGAGAGAGTAAGTGAATGAGTAAGCGAGGGGGCAAAAGAGAGAGAGAGAGAGAGAGAGAGAGAAATATACTCATGTCAGGATCGTTTAGAAGACGGCAACGATCGATCATTCCAGCCAGTTCAACGTAGCCACGATTGTCGTGCTTGGTCGTTCATCGATCCATCAAACGGAAGATGCTTAAGAGAGAGCTTCCGTTTTCGTTTCCTTCAAGAAATAAACTGTATATATAAGATGCTTTATAGATTATATATATATATATATATATATATATATATATATGTTTAATAAAATGATAAATTGATATATATATATATATATATATATATATATATATATATAAATGGCTGAAATTAAATTTTAGAGATTAATATTAGCATAATAAATCAAAGACAAAAAAGACTTCGATAAAATTACTATAATAGTGATCGCATGCTTCCTTCGCATTAGACATTTACATACCATTCATATCATTATCTTTCTGCTTCTTTTATTTCCTTTTTTTTTCTAAAAGGAAAAAATGATTATTTATCACGGAACGTTCTTGCATTTGTATGTACAGAGTGTCTTCATTTTAATATACCAAAGTATATATATATATATATATATATATATATATATATATGCTTATACATATATATTGCTTTTATATAAGTTGAATTATATAAGCTGTTTTCATTCAAAATCAATATAAATAGAGTTTTGTATTTTTATTATCAAGTTATCTAGCTGTCTGATTTGATAGATAACAAAAAATATTTTACGAGTTGACATCGAGTATTCACACTGTATACCTATACGTGTTTCGCATTTCATGCGATTCGAGCTTTCTCTCATGGTTATAAAGAAGTCAGCTCAGGTATTTATTTGCTGACTTACTGTACTGACCACAAAGGAAGTAGAAAAGATACGGGAGAAGTAAGAAAGGAAGGTAGAGAGAGAGAAAGAGAAAGAGAGAGAAAGAGAGAGAGAGAGAAGTACAATGAAAAGGCGAAATCGCTGTGAAGCTTTTACGATCTTCTATACGTTACATTAGAATTGGCTTCGAGCTTACGTTCGGACGACATCCTGAAAATTCTTAGAAATCTTCGGTGGAATGGATAATAAATTATAGTACTATATTTTCGATGATCGTCGATGTATAATAATTTATAATAATGTTTCTTATAAAGTTTTCTAAACTATTTCGATATATTTTATTTTATTACAATACATAATTTTTTAATTATAAAATTATTAAATCATTTGAAAATTATTATTTATCGTACAAATACTATTATCATTATATCATACTCGTTATTATGTTATCATATTATTATATTTATTATATAGTATTACTTTGTCATTTCATAAATTAATAGATATAAGAGGAATACAGAAAAAAAAAAGAAAAAAAAGTTTCATTATTTCCTCTATTAATTAATCACGTTTTCTTTTCTCTTCCCTTTTAAATGCTCTGAAGTAATATGATTTGTATTATTTTCAATGGTGTCCATTTTATCTTTCTTCTTAGAGATTAAACTGAAAAGAAACATTTTCGTTGGAAAATCGGACGTTCGATCACGAAAGAAAAACCGACTTTAAATTCGTAATACGATTCCTACCGAGCGTATAACGTTCGAGCAAATCGATAAAACCCTCGAAATGTCTCGTGGTACACGATAAAGTCGACAATGCACGTTTCTATGTAGTACAATAATTCGCGATAAATTTTGAAATGATTCACGTAGAATCGACTAATCGTTTATAATTGTTAACGTGACGATAAAAATTGATAGTATTATATGAAGCGCTTTACGTTTATCAACTTTTTCTCCATAAAGTCCGCAAATATCATCGCATAACTTGAATTTCTTTCAGTTTTAGAGATAGAAAATCAAACGATTTGAAATAATTTGCTTTGATGTTAATAAAATTGTTTCTTTTTTTTTCAATTTTTATTCTTTATTCTTCGTTTTATCTGTTTCTCCTTTCTATCAATCGATCATGAGCTGTTAGTTTTTTATCAAATTACTATCAAGAATGTCAACAATTTAAAAGAATCGTTTAATCAATGTCGATCATAAACATTGATTTTGTTTCTATTACTATTACTTTTTGTTCGTTTATCATTAATATTATATTTAATATATCACAATATATCGTTAAATAAAATATTTTTATAAAGAACATAAGAAAAATGTCTCTTTCATATAAAATATTTTGAAATATAAAATAAATTTTAACAAGAAATATACTTGACATCAATCGTTTGGTTTATTTTAGTCGTCGAAAGAAAAGAAAAATAATTCATAAAGAATATATCAGACGAATCATGATTAATAATTTGCAGCATATGCATCGAAATAATTGGGTACTATTACTACGTCAAACTCATCACAGAAGAATATCTTTCTCTCTCTCTCTCTCTCTCTCTCTCTCTCTCTCTCTCTCTCTCTCTCTTCTTCGTCTCTTTATTTTCTTACATTACGTACGATAGAAACCAAACTTCTTCCAAATTATGAAAAGTTACGTAAAACAGCCGATTGAATTTCACGAATATAACAGGCAAGACTTTGAAACAGTTTCGTCGAAAAGACACACCCGTTTGCAGGTAAAATTACGCAATGCTCTGGTCTACGTTGTCGCATTCGCATAAATTTGCATATATTACGTTCGTGTACTTAAAAGTTAAAACATTACGGATGATCTTGATGGTTAAAAAGTAAATTAAAAAAAAAAAAAAAAAAAAAAAAGGAAAAAAAAGAAAGAAGAAAATGAAAACAAAAGAAGGGAAAGAAGAAACTTAAAATTCGAAAATTTCATTATTTCTTTAATTTCAATGTTCAATGATTAAAATTTTGACTTAACTAATTTTCCATTTTTCCATCAATGGCCGAAAACTTTCGTATTCCTTTCTGAATGTTTAACTATATGGAAAATCGGAACGAGTCCGACATTCTCGAAAGCATAAAAGAGACATTAAAAAGATTTTCTAGAAGATCTGAGGCTCGAGAACGGTCTAGGGAATTTGGTGAATATTGGGAACTCAGAGAAGTCTCGAGATTCGAGATAGTCCGAGAGGTTCCTCGCGTTCGTCGAATAATTCCCATATTTGCGTAGCGTTCCTAATAATAGAAAAGAAAATAAGAATGGAATATTAATAGTAATATTATATGATGTTATAATGAATTATAATTTTGAGAAAACGAATGAGATAGACAAATGATATGTTCGAAAATACATTTTTATGAAAATAATGATAAATGAAAATGTTGTGTTTCAGTTTAGAATATCATATATATACATATATATATATATATATATATATATATATATATATATATATGATAAATGAAAATGTTGTGTTTCAGTTTAGAATATCATATATATACATATATATATATATATATATATATATATATATATATATATGTTTGTGTATATGTCTGTCATATATATGTGTGTGTAGATAGGAAAACATTGAATTAGAATGCAATATCACATACAAAGTGTATATAATTGGTATATAATTAGATTTGTATATAAAGTGTATATAATTAGACTTTAAAGACATTTAAAATTTTCTTAAAGTACGGTATAGAAAAACGATAAATTGAAAAATGAACTATTTAGTATATAATCATAATTAAAAGAATCTTTTCATTTTTATTGAAAAATTGATTGGCTTCAATTTAAAATATTATTATATGTATCTCAATGGGAAAACTTTGAACTCTTTTGAACTAAATTAAAATGAATATAATTAAACATTAAAAGTATTTCTATAAAATGAAATAATAATTTATTATCTTAATAAAAACGGCAAAATATAAATACTATCGTGGTTTGAAAGGAAAACAAAAATGAAAAGAGAAAGGAACAATGAATGCATCGGTTTAATTTAAACAACTACACAAAGATTATCTTCGGCTTTCTTAAATGAATGAAAGAATGAAAGGAAAAAAAAAAGTAAAAAAAAAGGATTACAAGGTAAATGCCGAAGAGCGTAATTACTTCTTTTGTTAAATTCTATTAATTCTAATCACCAAAAAAAAACCTCGAAAACTCCTTGTTCGTTCCTAACGAAGCTTTTAACCAAGATTTTCTTGCTCTTGAAGGACTGTCCAACCACGAAAGCCAAGATCCAGAATTAGAGGAGAAAGGAGAAATAAAGGATATCTCTCCTTTTTTCGACTCCTCGTATTTTTCCTTGGCTACTTGAAACTCGAAACGAAAAGAAGGCGTTGGCTTGGCCGTCTTGTACATCGCCGACTGTTTCGAGCACTTAAGAGACCGGTGGGAAATTATTACGTTCTTACGTCTTTTTCTTTTTATCCCTCTTCATTTTACAATACCTGGTATTTTACGATGAGAAAAGAATTCAGTGGAAAATCGAATATTTAGATTTATTCATTTGATCGCAATTTACAAATCCTTTGATATTATTATTATTATTATTATTATTATTATTATTATTATTATTATTATTATTTCATTCTTTATATAAATATTTATTTATTATCGAAAATATTCTATTGTCTGAAATTTAAGAGATTTTAATAACAAAAAAAAAATTAACAATCAATTAATCAATCAATTAATTCTATTATATATGTCATTGTCACGTTTTTTACTTTACTTTTGATAAAGCTTATATTTCTCGACATATAGAAAATATAAAAAGAGAGAAAACCCTTTACAATCGTTTGATTTGTCACGATACAGCGAAAGGATCGATCGATATGATTGAAATGTCATTGAAGAGAAAAAGAAAAAAGAAAAAAAAAGAAAAGAAATAATTGAAAATTCGATTCGAACACGAGACGGGACAAACTGCAGGAAATTAGAAAAATCTTTTCTCGAAACGGAATTCGACGATCGGCGACATTTCCAAGATAGTTTATCTCCTGGAAAGGTCCGTCCTCGACGAGATATAAGATTCGAAGAAAGATTCCATCTGTATTCTCTCGAGGAATATGTAATTTCCGACGGACGTTTCTATATTCTATTCTGCGTGCACTCTAGCATACCAGATTAGCATCGAATGTATTTGTGTTTTGTTACTACAGAAAATCTACCTTGTATTACACGTAAAGGGCGAATATCTTGAGGCTAGAAATTCCTATTTCTTATACTTTTCATCTTTAAATTATACATCTCGTATAATTTTGAAATTATAAAATCTGATAAATAATCCCTCTTTACAAATAAAATATATGAAGTATTTCTTCCAAATTTTATTAAATTTTTAATATATTTACAAGTCTACTGAGAAATTGGCGTGATATATAAAATTTAACTTTGTGATTGGATTTGTGATAAAAAGAAAAGAAAAGAAAAGAAAAGAAAAGAAAAGAAAAAAGAAGATAGAAAAAAGAACTTTAGAAAACTCAGTTAAAATTTGCTCGTGTCTTTAATTATACATTTCAAATAAAAACGTTAATATATACGCTTACGTTTGTGAATTATTAACTACGTGTGTTTTCTGTCTTTAATCTATTTTCAAGCTTAAGAAATATTTGCGTTTCATTATTTTACCAGACTTCCATTAACGACACAATATTGTACGTGGTTATCGAAGCATAAAGTATTATTAAACCGCTTAATACAATAAAGTCCTTTGTTTTAATTAAAACGTTCGGCCCACTGGTGCGCTATATATTCGTCTGATAATAACATAAACAATGGCTTTTGTTACGTATCAGGTAAATAAGCTAATTAGTATGAACACCCCTCAGGGAAGAACGTGTGCTTAACGGATCGTAAATACTCTTAAATAATCGATTCCTCATCTAGGTGTTCCTTCAAGACGCATGTATTAATTATGTTTAAAATTCGTTTGACGCTATGAGATAACTTATTTCCCGAGAATTTATTCCAAAACGAACGAAATTAAAATAGTAATGTATATAATGTAAAATTTATCCTTACAATATCAAAACTAACCAATTTACTTTATGATAGAATTATCAAATATAATTTTGAAAGATAATCTTCTTTTCTTTTCTTCAATACAATTTCAAAGTTACATAATATTATAGAGAGTCCAACAGGTTTTTTAAAGTAATTTCTTATAAGAAAAAAAAAAAAAATACAAATAGAATATCATACGAAAGAAATCCATACATTGAATGAATATTATTTACCGACGAACCTGATCCTCTGTTCATGTAAAATACTGTTCCAAGAAAATCTTCGTTCTCAAATTGTGGAACATATGTAAACGTCAAAATTCTATGTAGTTTTTATCAGTCATACATATGTGAATGCTTGTTGTATAACGAAACAGTTGTGTCTTACTTTGAAGTTACGCGCGTTCGATTCGCTTAAGAGGATTCGTTACAATAGAAGCGTTCATCAGACTACTCAACGGCTTGCGAGTCTGGCGAGTATCTATCTATTTAATTAACGGCGTTCCATTTGCTTTCAATCTACCTGTGAACTTCCTTTGCCCTTAGCATGCGGTTAGCGTGCAGTCGCGTAATGGAACGAAGCCATAAGCTCTTTCTCGGTCTATCTCTCTCTCTCTCTCTCCCTCTCCCCCTCTCTCTCTCTCTCTTTGTCTACTTTACCACGAGAGAAACGTTGTCCACTTCTACATCTCCTTAACAGTATTGATCGCGTTATAGTTAATAATCCTCTTTGATGTATCACGATGAAGCATTACGATGTTCTAACTCAGCAAAAGAAAATATATATATATATATATATATATATATATATATATATTTATTTATTTATTTTTATTTTCTCTTTTCTCTCTCTTTGTGTTTATCTTTTCATATTTCTCTCTGTCTGCTCTGTGTCTATCTATCTGTCCGTCTGTCCGTCTATCAGTCTATCTATCTATCTCGCTCTCCTGCACTTTTTTCCTCTCTCTTTCTCTCTCTCTCTCTCTCTCTCTCTCTTTCTCTCTTTCTTCCCTTTTGTTTTTTCTTTCCGTACATAAAAGTAATTGATGGCTTAATTTATAATTTACCTTTGTTATTATTTATAATTAATTAAAGAGAGGAAATATTACACTGTGGATTATATTTGTTATTTTGTCTACGAAATCTCAACAAGAGAATATTTACGTTTACGACTCTTTGATGATCATCATTATGCATCCATTCTTTTTTTCACAATCCACCTCTATTTTACAATTTGAACGCGAATTAATTATTTTATCGATATCTTTCGAAATAAGGTATCTCTATCGGGTTAGAAATGTCGGAGCTTGATTGTGACTTCGATTGAAATAAAATCGAAGTTCCTGGAAGAACGGGAAAAATAAAAAAGAACATAGAAAAATTCTTATTGAATGGAGATCGAGCGGCTACTCGACCGTTAAAAAATGCATGCGATGCTTCGTACAAACCGTCGGTTGCACGACGTGCATGCCGGCAATTTTTCGACGTCATGCTACTTCCTCTAGTTCGCATTGGAATTTAGTCGAGTGTTTTCTCGAGAAACGGTTTGAAAACAATTCGATTCGCCAATGGAAAAGACAAAAGGAATTCTATTTACAATATTGTGCCTTTTAATCGATAAAGAAAACATACTTCCTTGTGACTGACTTGACTATTGTAAAATAATATATAAAAATAAACAATTGAAAATTTATATTACGAGTATATTAATCGTACAATATCAAATATAGATAACATAATATTATATTGAAAGAAAAAGGAAAAAAAAAAAAAGAAAAATATGAAATAAGGATCAAAAGTTTAATCGGAGCTTAAATGTGTTAGATCTAAATCTAATCTAAATTCGTTGTTTTCTATAAATCTATATAACACGATTGGAAAGAAGCCAAGCGATTGTTCGAATTATGGGATTAATCGTATGCACGATAGGATGCTATTGATGGCCTCGAGACTCAACGTGGCGTTAAGCAATAAATTACCAATCGTGGTTGCGCACACACGTCGCTTGTGAATTCTCGTTCATCGATTGATAGAAGTGAAGAGACAAAGCAGGTGTGTATGCTCGATAAGGTTTCGTGTTTACCAAACAACACGGCACAAAGGTTATGTTTAAGAAATTTTTATTTTAATACCTATTTCCTTGCTGTACGAGTTTGAATTATTCCAGAAGAATCAGTAAATACGATGAGAAAGTGATTTTGCTTATCACTGAAATTTAACAAGAAATTTCTCTCTTTCTTTCTTCATTATATATAAAAGTTTTTATTAATTATTAATTTTCTTTTATGAATCTTATAAATGATAACAATTGTAACACGTTTTTGAAAAAATTAAGCACTAATAGTCGACATTGATTTAAATCAATAATTATGATTGAAGCTTAAACGTGATCACGTCTTTTATGAAATATTTATGTGAATATTTTGATGATAAGCTGATAGCCTAATACGATGCCATTATCAATGCTTATCATGGACCTTGCAGTGTCTGCTATCCTCCAACACGAAATTAGCTGTCGCACGATTCCCAAAGGAATCGACCCGAAATGCAACGCGTATGTAACGGACTCTAATCTCCGGTCAGCCTTATGTTGTTGCTTCTAAAGCTCTTACGTTTACCGTAATCTCCTGCCAGAACGTATAATAATTTCAACTATTTCAAAAACTAAATTAGTCGATTAATTATTGAAAAATTGTAGAAACCTAAACTAATTCGACAAAATAATAATGTTATTTAATATTAAACGACACTGAGTTATCATTTTCTGATTTTGAGACACTAAACAATTTAACGTAGAATTATTGGCAGAAATAATTAACCGATATAATCCTTGATAAATGCGTAACATCTGATTAATATGTATCCATGTTGCAACAATATATGTCAAATTAACAAATAATAATCTGTGGCTTAATATCGTATGAATACATAAAAATATAAAACATAAAATATGTTCATAATAATACAATGAGAAAACGTGAAAATAATAACGATAAGAATGAAAAAATACATAAATTTAATTCATTCGATATTATTTAATATAATCATATATTCTGAAACGAATTGTTCGATTGATTTTAACGTGTGATAAAAATAATTAAAATAATAATAATATATATATATATAATATTATTTCAACAAAATATATAATATTAAGTTAATAAATAAGTAATGTGTGTAATATGTATGTGTTTTAAAAATATTCAATAAGAAATATTGAAAATTCTCTATCCAATTCACATAGACTATATCTATTTAATTTAAAACAGATTTAATTCGTCGTTAAGTTTACATAAAAATGTAGTATGAGATTCAACGATAGACCGATCTTTTCGCTTAACTTTTCATCTTTTCGATGTTTATTTTATATTCTTTTAAATTGCTTTTAAATTCTTCGATATTGCGAAAATACGTCATATCAAATAACTCATCGTAGCGCATGCATAATGGCGAAATTATAGTTATTTCGGAGTTTCGCACGGAGCACAAAAATCAACCGTATAATTTTGCGATAAGCGGTCGAGATATATATATATATATATATATATATATATATATATAAAGAGAGAGAGAGAGAGAGAGAGAGAGAGAGCCATCGAAATCAAAACGAACAGAGACTCCGGAGTCTATTCTCACGAAACGACGTAGAATAAGTGAGCTTATTCGGATTTTCATGCATATTTTTCGACGTTCTCTCGGCCTCTCTATAAACTCACCACGACGAGCGATTGATTGACCGCGAATCATTTCTTTTTTCCATAATGTTTTATTTTCTTCGAATAACATTTTTTTTATTTCTTTTTATAAATAAACGCAGATAAATCATACGATAAACAGTACATATGCGATTCAATAAATTGATCTCTCAATTCAATTAGAATAGAAAAAAAATGTTATTTTTGATCATCTTATAACACGTGAAAATATAAGCATTTTAATAGACTCGTTAGAACGTTACGATGATTATATTAATATTCTTGAAATTAAAACGCAAATTTAATTTTTTGAAATGTCAAAAAAAAAAAGAAAAGAAAATGCAGGAAATTCTTTTATTCGAATCTTTTACATAAACCCTGCATTACGGTATTCGTATGTATCCATTTCGCGATCAGTGCGAATATTTAACGAATAACTGTTATCTAAATGATACAATTTGCTTTTTCAAAATATATTGAAAATATTTGTTGATCAAAACGATTTCCTATTATTTCGTTGTCATTTAACTTTTTAAAAAGAATTTCGATCGCGACAATAACATTTTTCAAATATTTAGATTGAAGAGGAATGAAAGGAATTTTTAAAATTAAAAACGAGAGAAAAATATGTTATAATATTTGCGGATTCATTTGATCGGAAACTTTATGGTACCCATTGAAAATCAATGCCTGCGCGAGCTTATCGTTTACGGCGATCAATCGAGCGGATTTGACGTCTCTCTTCAGAACACATTTCCCGAGTTAGTGGATCGATCGCATTGTCGAACGGTCATTGTCCTTGCTCTTCCGGTACGTTTTTCTTGTTATTTTCCTTCCTTAGGAAAGACGTCTTTTAATGCTACGGATTGTCTTTACTCGACACGAACGACCTAAAAGGGGAGTCTTGCCTGATGAAAACGGATCAATAAAGATTAAGGAATTTTCACATTTTTGTACTTAATTACATTATCTTGACGTCGATCTTATTTCTTTAATGTTCTTTAAATTACCTACGAGAAGATATTTTGTGAATATAATAATATTTTTTGAAATGTCAATAAATATTAATTGTTTAACTATAATTAAATATAGGATTAAAATATATTTTATAATATCGATTTATTTTTACTTTGACGTTACTTAATTAACCCTAAATATTGAAGGATCGTCAAAGAAGAATCATTTCTTATAAAATATTCATACCTTATTCGTTAAATAATATAAACTATTGAGCTATTGGAATAAACCATACACCTACGAAAACAAAATATTTATACACCTAAGGTTAAATGTTCAGCTTCTATGTTTAAGATGGAAACTAGAAAATTCATACCCAGGAAGTTTATAATTAATGCAAACCTTTGCTATGGTCTACGGTATACTCACGAATGGGTAATTTCCTTGTACCTTATCCTTAGGTATTGGTGGAAAAGTTAATTATCATGAGCCAACTAACTTAAGGGAAAGAACAACATCGTCAGATTATATACGTATTAAACTATATAGTAAATAATTTTAATATGACGAAATAAATTACAAATGATAAAATATTATTAAATAATTAATAAAAATAATAAATATAAAATAAAAATGGTGATACTTCATTGTATCAAGATATTTTCTATATAAAATAATAAAGAAGAAAATAATTAATATTTGTATTACAAATATCATTAATCAAGGGGTATCTCTTTACATATGTCGCATCGCATAAATTTAATATTCTCACGCGATAAGAAAGAGTTATGTTCTTAACATACAATAAGTCATATGTCATACAAATATCAGTAATAAAATTACGCAAAGGTTCATAAAATTTCGTTATATTCGAAAGGCATTTTCTACGGTTACCATATATAGCTCTGCTTTAAATTAATGTTCCAGAAACACATACATACACACGTGCACACACGTATATACATACTCATAGACATACACACACGCATATAAACGCGTACGTTTCACGTATCCGCTTTGAACCGTTCATTCGTGTTCGTTCGGAAACTCGAATTAATTCGAGTTGAATCCCCTTCCTTGTTCTCTTTTCCTTCTTTTTTTTCCCCTATCTCTCAAAAATCGATATCAATTTACACGTAACAAAAAACGGCGTTAATGTCAGTGGCATGGGAAAATGGAGACTACCATGTCTGTCTATGAACGCGAAAATTCATATTGGACGACGCAATATCCTGCTGCAATTCGAGGTCGTTCGAACAATCAACGCATACGATCGAATTGTTTCAGAGGCCAAATGTATTCCAAGAACTATCCCTGCCGACATTCGATCCTTTGACGAAGTTTCTGCATTGAGAACGAATCACGTACAATGACTAAGATGATATCGTTCCGTACTACTACTATAGGCACAACTTTGAGTGAATTCGCAAATAAACTTTTCTCGTTCAAATCATGAAACGATCTTAGATATTACTCCAGAAGTTAGTACGAATGAGTATGGATTGGAATACTAGATTGAATTAGATTCTATATATATAGAGAGAAAGAGAAAGAGAAAGAGAGAAAGAGAGAGAGAGAGAAAATATATATTAGATACGTATGTAGATATTTATTGTAAATCGTTATAGTTTCGCTGACAATAATTAAAATTGTATAAAATAATGACGACGGAACTAATAAAGATCAAGAGTTAAGATTGTTAAAAATTCAAGATAGATCCTTGGTAAATCGTAATCTTTAGTCCAATTCTTGTATAACTATTCGTAATGAGAAAAGAAAAGAAGAGAAGGAAAATCTTTTAAACGAGATAAAACTGAGGGAAAAGTTTTCAAATTTTTTATCAAAGTACAAACGAGATAAAAGCGAATAATCGAATAAATAGGAAAGGGACCGTCAATGATTTGCGACGCTTTTAGCTTAGCCAATGATTCGACGCAAATTTAGTCATCCGCATGCACGACTAAGAAAGTTCTCTGTTCAAATGCAAGCCAAAGGAAAGAGCAAACACACCTTCCGCTCGTTCACTCGTTCGATTCCTCCTCCTCCCTCGTGCTTCTCGCACTACTACCCTTTACCTTTGTTATTTGCGCGGAACTAAATTGAATGGTAGAATGGCAGAGCTCATTGACGTTAATCCTATACTCATCGCCATTGAGAGTACATTTTTGTCATTCGCCTAACGGGAAAGCTATTCCTAGAAATCCCTCGGAGATTTCTTCGAGAACATCAGGAACATTTGGAAGAACGTCTTTCGATCTCTTTTCCAATGACAAGTACCTATGATATTCGTTGAAAAAGCCGAGAAATAGATTTCCTTCGTTTTTTTTTTTTCGATAATGGCAATGAATTGAAATTTCTTTATGCTTCGATTCTTTTATCTCTCAAAGAAGGCCATTGCAAATTTTAATTTATTTCTTTCTCTTTATTTTTTCTTTCTTTTTTTTTTTTACTCTCTTCAATTTTTTTTACCTCGCCATAAGTATTTCCATCAATGATCGATTTTATTTCATTTTCTTTCCCACGTGAGAATTTCATAAGAGAACGAATTTTGTCCTTCACAATGCGTTTAAGAAAGGTGGAAAAAGGAAAATAAAAGATGATTGTCTCGTGTAGATAAACGTGAAAAATTAATCGTACGAGAGCACGTAGATACAATTTCTTTTCTGTGAATCTTTGAATCGGTCACGTTGCTGTCGGCAAAGAACGAGAAGGAAAAAAGAACGTAGAATGAGAACGGACGCTGTATTGTCGTCGAGGCTCGACCCAAATATTTCTAAGCGACCGATTTATTATATCGCCCGGGCATCCGGACGTTTCGTTCGTTTCCGCGATAAATCCGAGTCGAGTAACCAAAAAAAAAAAAAAAAGAAAAAAAAAGAAAAAAAAAGAAGAAAAGAAAAAAGAAGAAAGAAAAGAGAAAAAATAGAAATAAGAGAACAACCTGAAAGACTGTGGACACGATCGTTTACGAGCCATTGAATCAAATTGTATTATGGGTGGTACTGTTCAGGGTAAAAGTAGAAAGGAGTTCAACAGAGGATCCGGTAAGAGGTTACGCTTGTGTTTTACAAATTGGCACTCTTTCTGGATCTCGAATTCAATCGAAGTAACTCTCTACCAATATCTGCTCGAAATTCACCAAACGAATACAAGATCTCTTCTAATTGAAGATAATTGTTCTAATGTACGAGTACGAGAAATCATTAAATCTTTCTTAATGAGTTCAATGTTCACTCTCAGATATTCATTCTCATAAAGCATTTCAATTCTAAATAACAATAAGAAATAGAGGAAGAGGAAGAAGAAGAGAATATATAAGAAGAATAATGAGAAAAATAAAAATAAGCTTATATATTTTCAAATTCGACTCCAATTATCATAGAATTAAAATAGATTATTGTTAATTTAATTAATAAATAAATAACATACAAATTTATGACTTATTATTGTCACATTGTATCAAAATATTTGTTAATGATCGATATTTAAGATTATCCGACGACTATATATTTATAATCGTTGAATTTATACATTAGAAACGATTTGCAAGATAATCTCGCATTTCATATTATTAATTGAATATTGATTAAAAATCTAAATTATGATAGATTTTAATTTAATTTTTCAGTTAATTTTATCTTTCTAACTCCATGTTTAAACAATCTAAATATATGCATATGCATCTATATACTTATAATTAAATGTAATTATTTAATTATGTAAATATAATCAAACATCTGTCTCGTAATGTACTGTTATAATTACTATAATATGAA
>NC_060962.1:4011731-4061731 GCF_910589235.1 Vespa crabro
CGAGTTAAATTCACCAAGTTGCTCCAGATATCCTCGCGAGGAGAATAGGGAGAATAAAAAAAAAAAAAGAAAAGAAGAAAAAGAAAAAAAAGAAGCAAAAAGAAAAGAAAAGAAAAAGGATAGAAAAAGATGAGAGAATATAGACAAGAAGGTAGTAGGGGGTGGAGGGAGGGATTGGTAGAAAAAGTAGAGGGAGTTGCGTAGATGAGGATGGGAAACGAGGAATGGAAGAGAAAAATTCTAGTGGGCGAGCGGCAGTAGTGACGAAGAAGAAGGAAAAGATGGAGAATGAGGTTGAGAAAGGGGAATGTGGAGAAGAAGAAGGGAAGCTAAGGGGCGGAGGAGGAGGGATGGGTTGGGTGGAAAAAGGAGGTAGGTGGAGGTGGTAGGGGTTAGTGGAGTGTGCGAGGGGGAGAAAGGGAAACAGAAATCCGCTCGGAAGTTACTCGTTCCAGCCTTCCTTGGCCGGACTATTATATACCATTATCTCGATCCAGCCCCACTTTTTCCGCGTACATCCACTGGAGGAAACCTTACACGGACGAGAAAAAACGTTATACGGTTGACGGAAGGATAGCGCGCGCGCACTGACTACTACAGAGAGACGGAATGAGTATCCGTATCGTTGAGTATTTTAGCCCGATATAAGATAAGAAAAGGAGAGAGAGAGAAAGAGAGAGAGAGAGAGAGAGAGAGAGATAGGGGGTCAGAGAAGGGAGGAGGAAAAAGAAAGAGAGAGAGAGAGAGAAAGAGAGAAAGAGAGAAAAGAGGTTTCCAGCACTCTGGGAACTTCTTCTACGACACTTACGATTCTGTCGCCTCTCTTTCTCTTTCTCGACGGTAGACGCATGGAATGAACAGAGAAAGAAAGAGAGAGAGAGAGAGAGAGAGAAAGAGAGAGAGAAAAGGAAAAAGAGAAAAAAAGGAAAAAAGAAGGAATGACGTGGGCTTGAGCTGCCGTAGAAAATTACCTCCGTCGGTTTGTTCGAATGTGTTGGAATTCTTCTTCCTTTCCTTTCGCCATTTCTGTCCAACCCCGACATGAATCTTCTTTCTCTCTCTCTCTCTCTCTCTCTCTCTCTCTCTCTCTCTGTCTATTTTCGACCTAAGACGAGCATACTACTCTCAACCTTCATCAACTTGATTGGCTTCTACTAAAAAATCGGAGACTGTGTCTCCTTTATGTGAATCAACCATTGAAGTCTGTACCCAGTGTTATTTTTAATAACCTCTATCATTCTTCTCCAATCGTTCATTCTATTATAACAATTAACATCAAGAGTCTTATGATTTCTCTGATGGATATATTTTATAATCTGAAGAATAATCGATCGTTTCAAGACGCGTTATAATATAAATAAACAAAGATAAAAGAAAGGAAAATCTAATCGTATAATCCATTTTGTACGTAGCAATAAAAATGCAAATCGTCGTGATCCAATCAATAGTTATGTTTGCTAAAACAATTCACAAAAGGCTAATAGAATCCACGATGGATCGTTTTCCTTTCTTCAGTAACGTCTTTCATTGTAAAAGAGGTGACGCTTCTTTTGAGATATATCAGTGTCTTTTATTGGCAGACGTCCGAAATCTCGGACAAAGGATTCGAATATTTCTTTCCTTTTCTTTTCTTTTCTCTTCTCGTCGAAAATGATCACGAACGAAAGAATTTGGAACCCGTTGACGTGACGCTATTGGATGGAATTCAAATAGAATGACACGATCGAAACGTGAAAGGGAGATAAAACATTCGGTAACATTCCTAGTCTATTAACTTGTCATTAAACAATGAACAAGATCGATGTGAAATTTTTACAAGGCGTCAATATGTTATTCCCTTGTTATGTCAATATATTACCCTTGTTATACTTTTCTCTTTTTTTTTTTCGGCCTCCGGTCTCGTTACTCGGCTCAAATATACACCGAAAACATGGAAGAAAGATGAGTGGACGATAAAATTGTTTACAAAGGGGGAACGCGACGAATGCTCACGCGTAATATCACGAGTTCACGAAATAGTGTAGTTTATTACGAAAGAACGTTTTCCCATGCACGTATATATTTTTGTGCAACGGTTGCGTCATTAAAAGGAAGCGTCGAAAAAATCACGCCCTACTCCGACCTTGACGATTTATTACCCCGTTCATTAACACCAACACCTAGATACCTCGAAAACTCTCGCGCATTCGTTCGTAACCGAAAATGGGAGTAGCCAGTCCGCGGTAAACACGACGTATCCCATTGCCGTTTTTTGATAAACATCCCAACTGAAAGCTATGAATATTATGCTCGATTATATTTCTACGTGCTACTATAACATAAAATTCTATTGCTTGCTTTAATGCGTTAGAACTTTTAATTACTTTCTCGTTCGTATTAAAAATATTATTGTATTGGACTTTAAGTGATGAAACTTTGAATGTAAAAATATTCTCGGAGGTTTCGAAATTAATAAGAGAGAAAGAGAGAGAGAGAGAGAGAGAGAGAGAGAGAGAGAGAGAGAGAGAGAGAGAGAGAGAGAGAGAGAGAGAGAATGTAAACGTGCTTATAAAAAATATAAAAATAAAATATTCCAAATTTAATTTACTATTATTAATTATAGGATAGTAAAGACTAAGACAGTTTAGATGAATTTGATAATATAATAATAAATAATTGCAGGTAGAATAACAAAAACAAATGAGATAATATGAGAAGCCAGAGAGAACAGGTAACAGATATCTATATATACACATATATATATGTATATCGATATACAATATATATACCCATATATAATATATATATATATATATATATATATATATATAAATACCTATATAATATATATAATAATAATAATACTTACTAGTAAAAATCAAGGATATGTTAGGAAAAAATCGACAGTATCGTAGAATTCGGCGAAAAAGGGTTTGGCATTTTTAGACTCGCTGCTTTGTCGTCGCCGTGTCCGGCGTATGTCCCTGCGGTATGGTTCGCTCTGGAAAACTCAATACCGACGGGAAACAGGTCGGCATTGGAGAACGAATGGTTAAGCCATCCTGAATCTCGCTAAATAAATCGGCACGCCTGGACTGCAGCTAACACGTCCCTTTCGTCCCCGAGCTACCCTCGTCCCTTCTATTCTTTCGACGATGCTACGATCGAGTTGCCTTCGATTTTGTCCGAGCGCAGTTCGGAAGGCCGCACTGGGAGGACCACCAGCCGGAAAGCTGGAATCCCTCCTGGCTTTTCAGTCGCAAAAAGTCAAAAGAATCGTGAGAATAAAGGTGAAGGGTATATATAGCATCGACCTCTCCCTCTCACACGTTCTCTTCCTCTTCCTTGCTCTCTCTCTCTCTCTCTCTCTCTCTCTCTCTCTCTCGTTTCCTTTGTCTCTCTTTCTCTTTATCGTTCTCTCAAAGCCTTTTTTCTCTCTTTCTGGAAGAAGAGAGAAAAAGGTAGGGAGGAAGAAAAAAAGAAAGCACATATGTGTGGATATCTTTTAGGATATTCTCTCGTTATACTATCATTCTTGTAGTATCTCCAATAGTTTATATCACTGAACGTAAAAGAAGATAGATATCTATTTAGATTTCTAAGTTAGAAGGAAATGTTTTTTGATTGAATTATATTTAGATATTTTTCTATGTATGTGTATATATATATATATAGGTAGTTATATATACATATATATACATGTATATATATATATATATATATATATATATATATATATATATTATATGTTATATTGTATTATATACTTTTCTATACTTACAAGGCAAAAAAATTTCATATTTATATCTATCATCTATCATATATCTATATGAAAACATATTTTCGAAAAGAAAATAACTTTTCTCAAAAGATTACACATATATCTATGTGTCTGATATCCTTATATCAATATTTATATACATGTAGAATGAAGATAGATCAATGAAGATAGATCAAAGAAATATGCAAAATCCGAAAGTTAAAATTACAAAGAGATATATCCCGAAGATTTTCTTCTCGGTTGCTCTCTCTCCCTCTCTCTCTCTTTCTCTCATTCGATACTATTCTCACCATCGCCATTTTTACACACGATTACTTCGTTCCATCGAATAGTCCCATTCGCTTCTTGTTCATACAGTTTCTCGTAAATTGAGTCTTTCAATGCTCGAGCTTCCGGAAAGATATTTATTTATTGAAAAAAATATTTGCCACAGTTGAATAGAGAGGAACGGAAACGAGGTTAGTAACGCCTCGACCGCATTTTTTCGGATCACGCTACTCGTAAAGTATAAACTTCTCGATTACACGGCTCGACGATGAAAACGTTAAACTAGTCGAGTAATACGGTGTAAAAGTTTTAATCTGGCAGCGTTGAAAATACTAAACCTCTTATTAAATTTTATCCTTTGCTCTGAAGGAAATAAAGGGAAGACGAGAAATACAGAAAGGTGGAGGGAAAACCGTAATCGCTCGGGAGGAAGGAAGATAAAAATGAAAGGAAAGAGAAAGAGAAAGAAAAAGAGAGAGAGAGAGAGAAAGAGAAAGAAAGGATGAGAGAGGGAGAGGGAGGTTCGTTTGAATGTTCCATTTCAATTCGCAAGGAGAGTTCCCTAGATAAAACATAACTCTCGAGACGTGGTAATTTAATACCGCTTCTCGATGCTTCGATCTCAAAGTTTCGATCCTGATAACGACGGATAAGAAATTTTTATCGGGAAAGCTAAAGGAGTAATTACCGGCTTTCTGATTGGCCCTTTTACACGCTCGATTCGACTTTTTGACTGACTTTCTAACTGATTTAAAGGTTGGTGAAACACCGAGCTATCTGCTTCCAGAAATGGAAAAAAATATATATATATATAAATATATATAATAGCATAACATTATATATATATATATATATATATATATATATATATATATATACTTTGTTGTTGTTTGGAATTTAGTTATTCATCGATAAAGTAGATCTCTAAAGTGAGTTGATACTTCAAAGAGCATATATAATCGAAAATTTATACATTATCAATTATTTATTTGATATATGAGCGATATTTTATGATCAAAGTAGCAAATGGAAAATGAAGAAAAAATTAAAATTTATAATATCAAAGGCATTTGCGATAATATCTTTTTCGCTTAAACTCTTCGATTCTAATATTTGAGAATAAAGCACAGAAATAGAACATAGAATAGAAAAAGAATTTTGGCATTGATTCATCTCGATATTTGAATTACTTTTATAAGAATACAAGACGACAACATAAATCAATCGTAAATGGAACGGGAACTAACGAAAGGGTTGGTAAAATGTTCTCTTTGAATCTCGGTGACGAGCCGCTTCTAGGAGAATCCACTCGAACCGACCATCCGAAGCGGATTCCTCTGGCGGATTCCACTCGTCCTCGCGTTTCTCCTTTCGAATTGCTGGCACGGACTCACCGACGAATTAACTGATCTAATTACCACGAATTTCAGATCGAACGAAACTATCGAAGCGGATTGGTTCGCGAACCGAAATCGAGAGCTCGCCCCTATCTGCCTGCCTACTCGTTTGCCGTAGATTAAATTGCCTTCCTATGGAAGAATTCTACAGGGTGTTCCGAAAATCCATTACGTTTTGTTGAACACATAAGATTATTTTCTATTTATAATTTCTATAGAATTTTTTTTTTAATATAAATTAAATATAAATAGAATTTCTATATATTTTTTTCTATTATTTATTTATTTATTTTTTTTTTTTTTGTTAAATAAATCGATTTTTATCATTTTATTCCTTTAACGTTTCGTTTTATAACGCTTAAAATTGTTGAAAAAATTTTTTCTATAGTTCGAATGAATAGTCAGTTTTATTGCATATTGACTTTTTATCTGTCCTTTATCTGTACCTTTGAAAAAATTCAACTCATCCTTTGTCTGTAGTAAGTACGCGTATCAATATTTTTTGAACACCGTAGATATATGTACATTATATTTCAAAGTAAAGATCAAAAGAATAGAATGATTCGATAACTTTTGTGGAACAATCGAAATTGTTAAAGCTTGTTTACGATCAAATAACATTTCGGCAACTATTCGATTGTATAATCGAAAAAATTAACACAGGTATGACCATACATATATAGCCATTTCTAGTAATATAAATAAATATGTCGACAAATTTCAATATTTTTTATAATTAATACAACAAAGAGTGATCGATTTTTTTTTTAATCTTGTTTAATTTTGTTCAATTTAAAATAATTAATTATTTAAATATAAAACGAATTTATTTCTTTCGAATGAAAATTTATTAAAAAACTAATTCGCTTATATAATAATAATAATTATTATTATTATTATTATTATTATTATTATTATTATTATTATTATTATTCAAACAGTAAACAAAAAAAAAGCACAAAAACAATAAGAAAAAACAGGTAAGAAATGAGACGTAAAAAATTTTCGCATGTTTGTAATATTGGGAACAAAGGAATATTTTTTAAATCTCTTGAATATTTATTTGAAATATATGTATGATATAAAATTCAAACCTATAACATCAGATCCATATATTTCTGCGATAGACTGTATTTCATATACAACATATATCAAAACAAGAGTAGAACAATCGGTCCATGCTTCATTCGTGTTTCATACGAATGGTTAAAGATAGACTGAGAGGTAGCGGTGGCGATGGGGATAGGGGTTTGGATATTGGGGGATGGAGTTTTGGGGACAGGGGAGGTTAACGAAAATCGTTCGTATTGGACTCGTAGGAGAAAGCGGAGGAAGCAACTCATCGAACGAATTTCTCTCCAGGGAGAACTTTGGTGACCGAGCTCCATTCCGGAAATTGGCCAAAAATCAAACTAAAGCGCTATAGCGAACGTGCGGCAATCGTCGATCTATACTCCCGATCTCTCGTAGGAACTCTAACAAATCTGTGGTTTAACAGCAACCTCGAAACAATCCGATTTAGAACAGAGTATGAAGAGTAGAATAAATTGTTCGAACTTAATGAAACTATGGTATGTATTTGTGAGAACAATCAAAAGTTATAACAATATCTGTGTATAATATTTTCTTTCCTTTTTTTCCTTTCTTTTTTCCTTTCTTTTTTCTTTTCTAAATCGTTCCCAATCAAATACTCACTCAATCAAGTAGTTCCTAGAATTTTGTTGGACGATTTAAGAAAAAAAAAAAAAAAAGAAAGTATACGAAACGTTAATATCGATTAATTCTTTAGCGATTACACATTCTTCAACAAATTTCTTTTTTCTTTTCCTTTTCTTTCTTTCTTTTTTTTTCATTTAATCAAAGCAAATAGTAAGATCATGAGCCGAAATAGGACAAATTTCAAGGTAGCTGAATTTTCTGGAATATCCATTCTCTCGACGGGAATGGCAGATACCTAAATAGCCAGAAGGAAGGAGGATGGTAGTTAAAAGAAGTTTGCTGCTCTTTCCTGAAAATCTCTATCTCTTTCTCTCTCTTTCTCTCTCTCTCTCTCTTTCTTTCTCTCTTTTTCTCTTTCTTGGCCATACAATTCTTTCCACCGTCTTTCTTCCTTTCCCTTTCCCTTTTCCTTTCCCTTTCCTTTTTTCCACTGTCTCATACTACAACGAAAAAGCACTGCAGTTTTGGTTTCTTCGTTCTACTCGCTTTCTTCATTTGGTAGGTAAAGAGTGCAATGGGTCCGTGCGGGTGGCTGTTGGATTATACGAATTGTCCTTCGTTTCCACGTGGCTTAACATTTATAGTTCTGGCCTTTGAGGGTTAACGAGGAATTCCACTTATCTTCGCTAAAAGAAAGAAAAAAAAAAAAAGAAAAAAAAAACAACCAAAAGAGAAAGCAATTGTTCGATCCTTTATCAAAACGATCATAGTACTTTTTATATTAATCACTATATAGAATATCTTTTTATATTATTTATTAACATCATTTAAAATATTATATACGATTTTTTAATAATTATCGTTTATTACGATTATTATATTATTTCTACATATTGCAATGTTTTTATTATTTTTTTTCTTTTTTTTTTTTTTTTATACACTAAGTATTACTATAAATATTATTATCATCAAAAAAAAAAAAAAATGTTTATATACGCGAGCACGCGCATAACAAATTATTCGAAACTTTAATAAGAAATATTTGCAATGATTATGTGTATATATATTTTTCGACTATGAATGTTGAACACAATTGTAAAAGAGACAATTGAAATCGTAGTTTGTAATTTGTAATTTCCATGAATGTAGAAAAATATATGTAGGTATAGATACAGAGAGGTTTGTGAGCGTCGTCAGCACGAGTTCGCCACATACCGAAACACTCATTGTCAGAATTAGGATATTTAAAAGCGTACAAATTCGGTGCGAGCGACGTCAATTAGAGCATGTCACGACGATTAACGATACCCGGAGGAGTACACGAATCAGCATATTCGGTATATAGAATGTCCAATTTAACTCAACCATCTAAAATCTATCGGAGCAAATTTACTGGTCCACCGTTGGACGTTGACCGATTAATACTTATTTTTAATTCAATTCATTTTTATTAAGATTTACATGATTACAAAATTAATTGAAAAATAATCGATGGCAATTAATTCAATCTGGCGATTGGAAATTAATTTATCGGTAAAAGTAAATATCATACATTGATTTATAGAAAATTATAATTGGTAAATCAAAATACAAATTAATCATTTAATCCTCGATGAAAAAGTTATTACAAATTCTATTAAATTTTGATCAATTTTCCTTTGTAAACACTTCGGATAAAAATTTGTCTATACATATATATATATATTTTTTTTTTTCTACTTTCAACAAAAATTTCTATCGATCCTATTAACATTTATATTTATATCATATTTCCGTGCTCCCAATTAGAATACTTTATGCGATTGAATGTAAAATAGAGTGTACAGTTAATAGAAATGTTACGATTAGCGAGATGATTCGTTTTTGCAATTACGCGTTAAATATATATTTGAATGGCCCTTGTTCATTGAGAGTATGTTATACTTCAGATTATCACAGCTCGTTGATAGTTCGTTGCAACACTCTTACGCTCTATAAACATTATAAAGATTATATAAATGAACGAACGAACGAATGTATGGCCCTTTGAGAAAATTGTTTTCATAAAATTGAATCAAAAAGAGGAAGAAAGAGAGAAAAAGTTAAAAAGTGAGAAAGAGAGAGAGAGAGAGAGAGAGAGAGAGAGAGAGAGAGGGAGAGAGAGAGAGAGAGTACACAAAAATAAAGCAAACGAACAACCTGAAAGTTACGAGAATATTGTGATTTATAATTCAGAAAGGAAAAGGAGAGAAGCTATTTCCATTTCGAGTTATTATCTTCTATAAAAATGAAAATGTATTTTCAGAACGTAAGAGAGAAACAGAGAGAGAGAGAGAGAGAGAGAGAGAGAGAGTGAAAGAGAGAGAGAGAGAGAGAGAAAGATTATCACGATTATTAGAGTAAATGAATCGTTTGATAAAAAACCAATAATTTTTTTGTTTCCGACAAACCGCAAAGTGTTCATAGAAATGTCGATAAAATTAGCTTTGAAAGTGTTTCTCAAATGACATCCTCGAAACTCGAAAATTCTTCTGTTAAAATCATAAAGTTCGTCATTTTCTCACTGTTCTCTCTATTTATGTATAACATTTATACAGCTTAGCACAAGCCGAGCATGGTAAGCTATACGATGAGATGACAGAAGCGTTCTCTGTTGACTGACGACTTGCCCAAACTATGCGAGTACTTTACACCCTCGTTATCCCACCGGTTCAGAGGAATGAAGTGTCAACTCAAAGCAATCCCCCTCACTCCCCTATTCGTAATGCAGATTTCTGGTAGAAGTCTAAGTAAGCTGTCCACCGGTTAGAGCGGTTATTTAAATCAAAATTAATACGAAAGATTGTCGCTAGCTATTTAATGGATTTCAAAAAAAAAAAAAAAAAAAAAAAAAAAAAAAAAAAAAAAAAAAAAAAAAAAAAGAATATTCCGAAGAAATGAATGAAACTATCAAGATATTTTATTTTGACTAGGTATATATTCTTATGTTATATAAAAACATATATATCTGCGATAGTTAAATAACAATGATAATAACAATAATAATAATTATAATAATTATTATTAACAATTTAAAATGAAAGTGAGGTGTCATGAAAACGTATAACCAATCAAAAGTTTTCAATGGAGTTTTTTTTACTTGATTATTCCACGCCGCTCCCTTCCCCTCCCGCTCCCCACTTTCCCCTGTCCCCTCCTTTTTATCCCATTTGACTCGGATCGATATCTTCGTTAATGCAAAACGTCTTAATTACATATTTCCCAGCACTTTCCCCGAGATGCCCGCTTCGTTATCCAATTTATCTGGCTCGACTAGTCGACCATAACGGGCAACTTTTTCATTCTTTTTTGCACCGCGGGCTGATCTTCTTCTCTCCTTAATTAAGTGTCACTTTAGGATCGGTTCCAGTGGTATAGGTAAATAACTATACTGAACAGCTTCGAAATTCGACGCCGTTGTCTGTCCAAGAGAAAATTCCGATAAGAAAAGATACGAAATTAATCCGCGGAGCTCATTTATTGTTAGAGATAAGTCGGCCATTCGTAATCAGAAAAGAATTTTTCGAGAAGTTGTTCGAGCTGTTTGGTTTGCTGCTTCGTGTTAGATAGTTGGATCTTTCGTAGCCCTTTAATGCCTGTCACGTATCTAAACGGACGTTTTCTAGTCAGAAAAGCTTCTGTGTTTTCTCGTCTACTAAGCTTCTTCACTCTTCTTCTATCTTTCCAGACATTAGGACTATGCTCATTTTGAGTGACGCTTGTTGCTAATGTTAAAAAAAAAAAAAAAATTTCCTCGTCATAACCTCTCGCCGATCTTATTCAACGTTTTTCTCTTTCTTTCCTTCTTTCTTTCTTTTTTTTTCTTTCTTAAATTAATATCGTTCGCTCCTTCTTATCCTTATTCGTTTCCGATCGATCATATATCGGATATAATATTATACAATATGTACGAGATGTCTGAAATTATTTCACACGAATTACACGATACACGCACGTAATACATTATCGTATTTATTACATCTAGAAATAGTAAAAAGTAAAAATAATAGAAAAAAAGTAAAAGTAATCCTACACAAATGTCTGTCGAAATAAAAGAAAAACCCAAAAAGAAATAAGAATGTTTGGCGAGTTCGTGCCGAAAAGAAAAAAAAATAGATCGATCAATGTTAAGCCTTTTTTGATTTGACGTGTAGCTTGATGTTTCATTCGCGAGACGAGAATCTCTCGGTTGGAGGTAAATACATAAGGTGTCTTGAAAATAAACAGTATAGATATAGTCATTCTCACAATGATAGTATACTTCGTGAGAGTATAAGGGGATGAAAAAAACATACCCTTCTTCGGAAATATTTTTCTCAATTTACGAATCTACGTTATTTCTATTGGAATCTCAAAGCATAATTGCAAGTAAAAGTTTTATATTTGATTTGTCTTTTTCTTATTATTTTTTTTCCTTTATTTTTTCTTTTTTTCTTTTCTTCTTCAAAAATTTTATAATAATATTTAAGTTTGGATATAAGTTACTGTTTGTTTTTAAAAGACACCCTATATATAAGAGGCCGAGGATAGAGAAAGATCCGATATCGTTCGAGCTTACCTTATACGCTATCTCCTTCATACGTTCTTGAATTTCGAGCCACGTAGCCGAAGGAAATTAAGAGCAATCAACGCTGATGTGTGATTTACGGCGTGGGCAGTGTCGTTGAACCGATTCTTCGAAACAGAAACGGTGTTCTTTATCCTAACATCCTTCCACCTATCATCCTTCCTATTATCCAACTTAGTTCTCGCTCGGTCGCTTTTCAAATTCATTCTGTCGGCGTAGAGACGGTTCGTCTCTATTACGAATCGTGTCTCGTAAATCCGTATGATTCGGGGAACTATCCTGCCCGATTTTTCTTATCCATCTTTTTTCTTTATCTTCTGTTTTTCCTTTCGAAGGGAAACAACGTCACGACATCATTTATAAGACTCATCCCTTTGATTCCCTGATGTTATTTCTTTTGGATACACAAACTGTCTAGTCTCAGAGACACATAATTTTTTCTACGCATGTCTGTGTGTTTGTGTATGTGTATGTATGTGTGTGTTTGTATAATTCAATTGTAACTTCTTATCAGAAAAAATTTCTATTCACCCCTTACTATTATATCGTATTA
Source organism: Vespa crabro (assembly GCF_910589235.1). Taxonomy (NCBI): domain Eukaryota; kingdom Metazoa; phylum Arthropoda; class Insecta; order Hymenoptera; family Vespidae; genus Vespa; species Vespa crabro. Next base: position 4,023,953 of record NC_060962.1, read on the forward strand.
TTGTTATCCTATTATTATTATTATTATTATTATTATTATTACTATTACTATTATTATCATTATTACTACTACTATTGTTACTGTTATTGTTATTGTTATTGTTATTGTTATTATTGACACGACAAAAAACATCATAATTTCAATAAATCGAAGGTCCTATTACCCATTCAATAAACATATTTCAACTATCGAACTTATAAAATATCATCAGAAATATAAATTAGTACGATAAGTGTACTATTTGTATATTTACTTAAAATTCAATCCAAATTTTATCCACCAACTTCATGATCTTACCTCTGAGGTGAGATTATTTAAAAAATTCAAATTCATTCCAAAGGGCTTTTCTCATAGCATTGTTAAGGCACGATACTTCGTGTACGTGATGTCGCAAGATGTTGAGAAGCTTGTTTTCATGATTTAAGAATGTCTCTGAGAGCGATCTTGAAGCACGACACTTTGCATACGTGGTGTCGTTAAAAATTCTTTATTGCAAACTCGACTACGAATGTATTCTCTCTCTCTCTTTCTCTCTCTCTCTCTCTCTCTCTCTCTCTTTTTCTATCTATCTATCTATCTCTCGTGAAGTAAAAATCGAAAAAAAAAACAGAAGCTAGTATAAAAAGGAAATACACTATCCATGACACTTTCGAATTCTGTTTGCTCATGATACGTGAGACTTTCATCTTAGAAGCGATACTTCTACTCAGAATTATTGAAGAAACTATTCTTGCGTAAATAATAGATTTTAGTTGACGTCAAATTTTTATTCTATACCAAGAATGAAACATTTTTATTTTATATTTAACCGTATTTTTTATTATCTTCTATGTCATACACTTTATATACTGCGACACATCTTAACCTTTTACTACCTAATTTTTTTTTTTTTATCATTCTATAAATTAAAAAAGATATTGTTATCTTATAAATTGAAAAAGAAAAAAAAAAAGGAAGAAACCATGAAAAACTTCTATGATATGAAGTAATAATTAATTTTGTGACGACAAGATGAAATAACACTTAAAACATACACCATAAGGGTATGACCTCAAAGTTACATGACGTAAAACGTTAAGATATATTAAATTCATTTTATGCATTATACAGTATATCAAAATACATAGTGTATTAATATTAAATCAAATTTAATATACAATCTGTAACAGAAGATCCATTATATTCGAATGTATTTCATTTTTGCAGCAAATTGCATCGAATTGAAGAAAATGAATGAATCGTTGCACGTATACCGATCTTTGTCATTTCGACTTCATCTCAATGTCGAATTTGTCACGGATCGTATGCAGGTAAACCACGACGTAAATCGTGGCTTGCCCACCGACGTAACGATTAACGCTCACGACTTCGTACAGATACGCAAGCATTACGTACCATCCGTTCATTCGAAAACGCTATTGACATTTCGAGCTCACGTTTGATGTTACTCGAGGACGAAATAATGCTATTGTAATTGGATAAATAGATCCACCCCTATGAACTTCAAATTTCAACGTGATCCCTTACAATCTACATTGTGTATCACAGTGGCTTCAATTTGCCATACAGTCAACTATGACAATATAAATCTACGATTAAAAAAAAAAACGTACATATTGTATAGTTACGTCGAAAGCAAAAATTGAATTTTTATAAACTATAAACGCTAACATATGGTCGAATACATATATATATATATATATATATATATGTATGTATATATAATAAATGTAATAAAAAATATTACAACGAATTCAGAACAAACCATTCATAAAAAAAGGTCAAAATCTATCTTAAAAAGTTAATAACTTCTTTTTTATTTCTTTTTTATTTTCTTTTTTACTCTTTACAATTTTTATTTTTTTGTTTTTTTTTTATGTTAATTTAATAAACCTTCCTGACATGAAATTCGTCTATTTCATGAAATAAAAACATTAAAGAAAATTCTATACAAATAAGATCGATCAGTTTGCTTTCTGACAGATTTGAAAATGTAGAATTTTAATATCTATATGCGCCGATAAGCTTGGTATTTACGTTATCGACATAAATAGAACGGAATTGATTTTGAAACGTCGAGCGTGTCACACACGTGTCTCGAATGATATATTTAGATTTATTCAGATTTTTATAACGAATATTAAATATTTGCGAAATTGATAAAGAAGAAAAAAAAGAATAAAAAAAAAAAAAAAGAGAAAGAAAAAAAATTTCTATCTCATGATCGTTTCATGCGGCTGGGTTGATCGCTCGAAAGGCCAACAGTGGTTTATAAAGAAGAATTTAAAGGGTCACGAGGATAGTAAACGACATGAACTGACCAAAGGGTGTGTGTACATACATCGTGCTTCGATAGGGTGGTAGTTCTCAAAACGAGAACAGGGCGTAGTCTCGGTAGCACCGAGTCTCGATGCAACTTCTATGGCTTTACAGGATCCTTGGCGCGATTCCAAACGACCTTTCTTCTCAATCGACCACGAAAAGCTTGTAGATTCATAGTTCACGTGAAATCCAGTTAGGGATAATTAAGAAATACGCAGGACGATTTTTTTCTCTTTCCTTTTAATTCTCTTCCTTTTTTTTCTTCTTCTTTTTTTCTCTTTTTTTTTCTTCTCTCTTCTTTTTAATAAAACACTCTACACTTTAATAAATCTACCTTCGAATAACAATATCAAATAACGAAATCATCATAAATAATCATTTACTATAAACATTATAACATTGTTAATTTAATTTTTTTCATAAAAATACATCGATAAATAAACACAACAATGATCTTATTACCGTGATCAAGTAAAGTGAATATAATGATATATTTATACAAAAATTAATTTAACGAAAATATATTGATGGTTATACAGATAACATGGCTCGATGAATTCTCGAAAAGAAGAAAATTCAAGTAAAAAGAATTCGAGCCTATCCAAGCAAGGATTCGTTATATATAATATAATATATATATATATATATATATATATATATATATATTATATATAGATATAGATATAGATATAAATATAGATATACATATATCTAAAAGATCAACAGCCATCCACTAGAGAGAAAACACAGTTCTTTATTGTAGCCGATCGTAAATATCTAAGAAGGAAAGAGGAAGGTTTCTCCTCAGTGCCCTAAAAAAAGAACATTTCTTTCTTGGATAGATCAACACAAAAGGAAAAAGGGATCGTGACCCTCGGAAGATCGGCACGACTTTTCGAGTATCCAGCTTGTCTCTACGATCGATAACACTCTCGATCGTTTCCCAAGGTAGGCCAGCGTTATTTGCTTTTTCACCGTATCGCTAGCTCTAGACGTAGGTAGGACGTAGTAGATATTTCGAAGAAGTGGCGAATACACGTCATTTCTTTCCCTTAGAGATGCTTTCGAAGTCGATCGTCTCACGAACGTGCTCGTTCGCGAGGACTCTTCGGATTTAAAAGCGTTCGTATCTCTTCGTTCTTGGACACTCATACACACATATTATCGAAATCCGATCATAAAGAACGACCTTAGGACGAAATAAAGAACGAGAGAAGTTGAAAACTGTGAGATTTGAGATATCGCATGGGATATCGAATTCAAAGAGTAGAAGGTGTGATAACTGCCAGTATCAAGTCCATGAAAATCGACAGAAAATTCTTTTTTTCTTCCTTTTCTTTTTTTTCTTTCTTTTTCCTAGGAACATCGATATTGGCACCTAGCTTGAAGGCATTCTAAATAAAACAATAAATAGAAAGAGAAATTATTTCTATCTCATTGAAGTATAAAAAATAATTGTTCCTTTTTCTCATCTTTTTTGTTTGTTTTTTTCTTTTTTTTTTTTATTTTTCTTCTTTTTAATTTTTTTTCTCTTTATATTTTTATTTGCCCTCTTTTTAATTCTATCTATCTGACAATCTACCATCCAATCTAGATATTAACATGATCGATGTTAATCGATCGATAAATCGATGGCTTTACGAAGGATAACTTTAATGCTATTAAACCGTATGATCGGGCCATTTTCGTTATCGGTCACGCTCCACAGTTTCTCTAATTGCATTTTAATTAGGATTTTCCTTTTCGCCATCTCTAATTTTAATTAATAGCCTTACCGATAAGCGCGATTCTTCGGTATAATATGCAAGCGCCACTACTCAATCCCTTTATCCCGATTGTTCTCGTGGTTATAACATAGATACACCGATTAGCCAACCGAAACGGTGAGTAGCATCGATCGCACTCGTTGAAACTATCGTTCGTGATATGAAAGCAATGAACATGACTCGATATATGTATAGGTATGTATAGTATACGTATCCTCTGTAGATCTATATACTCGATGAAGATTCGTTATGGCATTTGCAATATCGTAGAATATTTTTTATAATTTTACATTTAAATTTAAATCCAAAAAGTTTCTGAGCGTTTAAACAAATCTAAAATCGAAAGAGAAAAAAAGAAAAAGAAAAAGAGAAGATGAATAAAAAAAAAGAAGTGATATAAAACAAAAAAAAATCTTCATTTTCTTTCGACATAATAATCACATTGTGTGTATCTGTGACTATAATTTAAATATTTAATATTAAAAGTCAAATGTGATATTAAAAAAAAAAAAAAAAAAAAAAATTGTCGATATCAAATTATTACTATCATCATTTTTTTTGTAAATTATCTCCCTCTCTCTCTCTCTCTTTCTTTCCGTCGATACGACGATTTAGAAGCAACTGATATCATTTCGATGTGAAATACGTCAACGCTCTTTCACTCATACTTCGATCAAATCAAGCAACCTATAAACTCTTCCCCTTATCTCGACGAGGGACGCTTAGGAAAAGGGCGGACCCCGTCGGAAAATATTTTCTATAAAGACCCTCGACCGTAAATCTTCAACAAAGAGCAAATATCGAGGATAAGAAGTGTCGAGCAACCGCCCGAAGCATCCAAAATAAATTCCTTTTCGATTAAATTCCAAATCGAATTTCAAGTACGATATTCCATTATCATTAAATACTTATAATAAATCTAAAACATTATTGTTTTTATTAATGTAAAATCGGTCTAGTTGCGATTTCTATCGAAAAAAAAAAAAAAAATGAGAAAAGAAAAGTAAATTCTCACTATTACCTTTCGATGGATATTATTATTCGATGAAAGAGAATAAAAAGAAAAAGGAACAGAAAAAGGAAAATAAAAATAAAAAAGAAAGAAGAAAAAAAAGAAATACATATATTTTCTTTTTTTTTTTCTGAAAGCCAATATTGTATTTACAATTCTGTATTTATAAGTCGGAATAATAATACTTTTGTTTATCAAAAACGATATTCGTACGTATCTATTTTTAAACATATCGACACAAATAAAATCGATGAAAAACATTCACACAATCGCAACTTTCTCCCCTTTTTCGATTTATTCTTTTTAGTTCCAGGAGAACGGTGAAATTGTATTGTTAAATCTACTTTAAAACCGCACCGGGATTATAATCGAAGTGGGAAAAATGCACGAGCGATACGACGAGTCTCCCAGAAACTTGTCAATAATTTTCCTGTGTCCCAATTAAACCAACGAAATTTCTCGTTGGCTCTCATCCAAACTGAGCGGCAAAATCTTTCGCGAGTTCTTTGCATATACTTACACACGAAATTGTTCAATTTAAATATTGAAAACTTCTTATTTCACTGGGCGTTAAGTAAACGATACACATCGTTAATTGAGTAGAACAATCGATCGTAACAAATTATAATAAAAAAGTAATCACAAAAACTAACGAAAAGAAGTTAATAACAATAAATAAAATACAATGAAAAAAAATAACATAAATAACATAATTAATAGATCTGTTATAAAATCATTATACTCAACGAAATTGTATATAAAATTCGTATCTTAGTTCGATCTTTACATTTATCTCGTTTCATTGAATATTTTTGTAATTTTTCAAACTTCATCGTCCGATATACGAATATGAACATTATTTCGATCATTTTTGGGAATTTAAAAGATACAGAATTATTTTCATTCCTTATTTTTTATACTGACGATAAATAAAAGAAAAGAATGATCCATGAAGAAAAATTCAATTAAATAATCATATTGAATTCTTCTTTAATTCTTATTTTAACAACCGGCACCATTAAATTATATATTTCCACTAAATTATTTGGTTTAAACTGACGTGATCCTTCGAGCAAATTATTTTCCCTGAACTAACGAATTCTCGAATTGTTCAAGCAAAGAGAGATATAAAAGGGAAATAAAAGAGGATAATCACGACAGCGACAAGGTAAAAACGGCAAAGAGAGCACGCATAATACCGGATAGTCCAGAATGTCCGTTGGCAAGAAAGGATTAAGGATTTCTAAATTAGAACCTTCCATCGGCTCTTATCAGCTCTCGTAGGAAACCTGGACGAAATGTCTAATCGGATCAGGATATGGGCGAGCTTGGGAACGAATGGAAGAAAAAGAAAAAACTTTACGGTTGTAGACATTCTTTTTTTCGAAAAAATTTCATCGACAGTAATATGATAGAAATGCGATGATTAGATTATTTATTTGATAACATCGCATTGCAAATATTTGCTTCTAAAAATAATATTTTATTTATATAATTTTCTCCTCGAGCATCGAAAAATAAATCAGCCTTTTGATGTACGAGCACGATATTCGAAAAATTGTTCAAATATAAGCTAAACTTCATATCAGCAAAATCGTTTTTATATAAAAAAAAAAAAAAAGAAAGAAAAATTCTATATACTGCAGCTCTTAAAAAGAGAAAAAATAAAAACAAAAAAAAGGGAATTAAAATTCCAATTTCTTTTTCTATCTTTTTATTTCTCCTTTAATTCTTTCTGCTATAATCAAAATTATAACGAAAAGGTAGATGTAGATTATTCTCGAAATCTCAGAATACGTATCATACGAGATCCTACAGAACAATCGAGGTGTCCCATTGAGCTAGAAGATACGAAACATGTACAGATAACAAAAACAAATAATAAGAGAATGGTTGATAAAAAGTAGTACATATACAAAATGAGATAAAAATAAAGATTAAAAAAAAAAGAACAATTTTATCTGCGTAACGAACGAGGAAATCATAAAATTTTCTTAAATATTTCGAAAAAGAAATTACATAAAAAAACGAACTAAGCAATGAACTTTTATATTAAGTTTATTGCTTATTAAGTTATATATCTATGGCGTACACACACACACACACACATACATGCACGCGATGGATATAAATACATCGAATCAAATTTATATTATAAATTTCTAATAACATTCGGAAAATTTTGTTATTTCGTTCATATTAAATATACCAGATAAAGAATCATAAGACAGGATAAAGAATTATAGGAAAAAACGATATAGGTTGGATGTCTAAGGATATACGTAGAATACAGATTAAGTGATGTGAGAAAATGAGAAGATAGTGGAAGGGTGGAAGAAAGGAGGAAATTTAAGGCAACCAAGTGCACGTAGATCTGTAGACGATAGGAGCCATAACTTTGTATCTTGTCAGTCGGCTTCCAACGTAGCTTTTACAAAACCATTCATCATCAACGGACTTTGAACAAATGTAGCAAGAACGTTTGTAACGATACTACCTCCTAACGGGATCAAATTGAAGTAAGGATACGTGAGCCTAACTTCGAACCCCTTTGAATTCCTCCCCAAGTTACTTTTGTCTTCGTGTCGAGTTACAATAGCGTGGAAACAATTCATCGGACGTGAACCTTCTGTCGCGGACAGATACGAACGAGCGAAATCGAAAGTATCGTTTTTGGCAGTCTTAACGAGTCCGAGATATACAATTTAGAGAATAAATGAAAAACTTTCGAAACAAGTTATCATATATCAACGTTAATATCTATTAACTTTTATGAGTATTACGATTATTTATTTTATTATTTTATTAATTTATCATTAATTATCGTGTAATAATTACTCTTAATTATCACATACTCAATTACTTCTTGGTAATAGCATAAACTACATTTTGATTATAAAAAGTCTATTTAAATTTATATACTTTTAATAATTTATATTACATATAATTACATACAATTTATTAATATAATAATATATTATAAATCTTAAATACAGAATGCACGCACGCATGTCTGAATATTTGTGTGTGTGTGTGTGTGTAAACATTCTATATCTATATCTATTTTCTATTATATTTTTTAATAAAAAGAAAAAGGAAGGAAGAAAGAAATAAAAAAAAAAAAAAGAAGAAAAAAGAAATTGAATGAATACGAGAAAAATGTAAGATCGTCATAGACTAAAGGAAATGAAACGAAAGAATTTGATTCGTCATTGGTTCACCCTCGGACTGAAACTTTTCGAGCATGAAAGGTACGAACGAGGAGAAGATAAAATGACAAGGCCGGCAAAGGAAGCTTTTCTCGACCACGTAAAACGCTCGTAAATTTGTTAAAACGACCGTTGGAAAGGCGGAAGCAAACTCTCCCTCTCTCTCTCTCTCTCTCTCTATCTCTCTCTCTCTCTCTCTCTCTCTCTCTCTCTCTCTCTCTCTCCCTCTCTCTCAGTTTTCTCTTAAGGTATGGGGACTGAAAGAGTATCGAAAATCGGTTGTTTGTGGATAGCGACGGAAAACAGGATAAGAAATACAACGATATGCCGGAAACATAAGCCCGATATAATCCTACGTTGATATTCACGTGAATATATCTACTATAGTAAAACGAACTAAAATAATCGATTAAACCTACGCAGTATATAAATTTCGCTTTCTGTCTGTAAAAAAAGAAAGAAATTTATTTTTATTTTACGAATTATAACTTTACGTCGTATTACGTTTCGACGTAAATTAAAAAAAAAAAAAAAAAAAAAAAAAAAGAAAGAAAAAGAAAAAACTATAAAGAAACGAAGATGAAATAAAATGATCTTCATTATTAAATAAATGTACGAAAATAAATCTTTCATTTTTTATTTATATAATATTTCTTTCTCGAAACCTTTCATCCTTTCATTCATTCCTCTCTCTCTCTCTCTCTCTCTCTCTCTCTCTCTCTCTCTCTCTCTTTCGGTTATATTAAATAAAAAATATAATTTACAAGAGTTAGCCGATGCAAAAAGCTATTACGAAGAGTTCCTACGTATATATATATATATATATATATATATATATATATATATATATATATATATATAACTACATATATGCTTACTTTTTTACTTTTTTCCTTCTTCTTTTTTTAACATTAGAGTAGCTTCCTTCGAACTAATTCAAAGTAGCAAAGAGATCATATTAATGTGGTGCGCCGTGTCTGTAAAACGTATGGCGTCGAGTAGAACGCAAAGCCACACCCTCTTTGGCCCGGGGATGCGGATGGTGCAACGTTTTCTCGTAGTCGCGAGTCCTCTCGTTAGCCAACTCTCATGTCGGTGTTTATTTGCGTTAGCCGAAACTCCGTACATGTTAATTAGCAGATATGTTTCGCAGAAGGGATTAACTCTAAATCAGGTAGACCGGTCGAAGTTATTTTTCGATTTGGAATTCGTAATTCTATCATATTTCATTTGCGATGACGTGCGTAAATCATCTTAATCAAATTTAATAGAGAAATAACAATTTCTTTCTTTTTATAATATATCGATATAATTAAGAATAAAGATCAAGTGTCATAATTTATGACTTCAACAATGCGATAAAATGATATTACGTTTTGTTTTCTTGTTTCTTTTTCTTTTTTTCTTTTTCTTAATAATTCGTTTGATTTCTCAAACAAATATATTTTTCAGTATATATAGACCAAGGTTAATTATAATTACATGCAATTAAAATTCAAAGCAAATATTTCACATAATCGATCCAAAGTAAGCAGCTATTTACACGTGAGACACGAATCTAATTTAAATATAATTCAAAAGGAAACTTCATGTAACTCTTTTTTTTCAAGATTTTCTTATATTATCAAACGAGAAAAAAAAAGAAAAGAATGAGGATGTAATTGAATATTTGAAAAAACAATCTTACTTGACTATACCGGGTGGTACGTTAAATTAACGACATGTTCGCGAGAACGACATCCCCATTCCAATTTCTTTTCACCCTCTCAGTTACACTTTCAGAGCCCACACCCATTCCTTTCTTGAACACGCGGCTCGAGTTTATATTTTCCCAGGGATGTTTTCGACGGGAAGTACTCGGGAATGGAGACAAAATATTGGCGGTCGGGAATTACGCCGGAGAAAATTTCGAACAAATATTTGCCTCGTGAACGTAACCGAATAGCGAACGAAGACGATCGCACACGAATACTGAGTGAGAGGAACAGACCTTTGACGTGGACACAAAATAGACAAAATAGACAAAATAGAAAAGGGACTAACCCTTTTTTCGATCCTGCAAGCTCAAAGAACCACTTTTTTCCTTTTTTTTTTTCCTTTTTATTTTTCTTTCCTCTTTTTATTTCTAGTTGATCCAATAAATATAACAACGAAGTCACCTTTCATGACTCATATATACTTTTTCGATTAATTTTCTCAAAACTCATTCGAATATCGTTTCGGTAAATTAAACTCGCTATTTCTTTTCGAATAGAGTAGATATAATATAACATATCATAAAAATAAATCGATATATCCGCTTTTAAAGAAGAACACGCAACTTTTTTTTTCCTTTCCATGAATATTAAAAATATTTTATTAAACGAACAATTTTATATTTATATGATATAAGCTTTAAGAAAAAATGAACAAAAGCAAAAACCAAAAAAAAAACGAAGAAGAAAAAAAGAAACAAATAATGACTTTATTACGAGAGAACGTAATAGCTTTCTCCATAGATGATCTACTTAGTTAGTTAACGTGTTAAAAACTACAGTGATATAATATCAACGTATGTATTTATGCGTATATAATGTATATATATATGTATATATATACACATTAATATATATATATATATATATATATATATATATATATATATATATATTAACACGAGTCACTAGGTATAGAAACGTACGTGGCAATTTTGTAGCACGAGCTTGACCGTGTCGACGGTATCTGCTTTCCAATTACGCTGACTGACTCAAGATAAGTGGTGGTTACGGTTACGGTTAGACGGCTACGCCTTACGTCACAACGCGAAGCACCCTCGCGTGCACAACTCCAACACCTATCTCTATCTCTCTCTCTCTCTCTCTCTCTCTCTCTCTCTCTCTCTCTCTCTCTCTCTCTCTCTCCATTTCTCTCTTCATCTCTCTCTCCCTCTCTCTACGATGTAGCACATTTCCACGCGTTAATATCCACCCCTCTGGTCATAATTAGCAGAGATATATTACACTCGACTAGCGTGCACCGACTGAGACTGCCTGGACTTTGCCGACGGGTTGGATAACCGTCTCTGGATAGCTCATTAAACGTCGAGTTCTTGCGAATACAGTTTGCCCTGTACATATTCATTCAAACCCTCTTTACTTACGAGACATTTTTTGCAAGAACGAGACGACCATCGTTACAATTTTATTTTATTTACGAACTCAATGATACATATATATACTTTTATAAAGGTAATAACGTCAGACTACAGTTAATTATTATCAACGATAATAAGTAGTAATAGACGAATATAATGCATATAGATGTAATGGAAAGTATTATTGGATTCGTGGATAATTAGCCGCTAAAGAAATGCCAATAAATAACTTGTACTTCCATAAAGGTATATCGGGCATAAAATTATAATCATATGGGAACATTAGTAACTTAAATGATGTGGAAACAGATAATGAAGTCGTTCAGATGTAGCGCCAAATAATACTGATATTAAATTTATCCATTCATTTCCTACGAATTCTTATTATCTTTTAACTCGAATATTTAGACGAATATAACATTGTTTTTCGTTTAAATTAATAAATAAAATTTAAGATTTAGAAATTCAAGTTTAAATTAATAATTCAAGAAATGTTATATAGATTTCTTTAAATCTAGAAAAAGAAAATTTCATATAATACATTTATTATTGTTATATTGTATTATTAAATAATATCATCGTTTTCACGTAGTATTTCCTTTTACTTTTATAGTTATTTTTTATTAATGTAATAAAAAATTATTAATGGAATAATTTTAAATTCGTCCTGTTCGAATTCATGCAATTAGAACAATTCCTAGCATCTCTCTTTCCACTTTCGTATTATGACGCAACGAGTAATACCCCTCTATACTCGAGAATTTCGTGCCTTTTGCATTATACGCTCTCTCGATTTGCCTCCCTCTCGATAACGAGCTCCCTGTTACGGTTACAACCTATCGTGTTGCCGTTTATGAGCGGCTTATTGCGTTATACAGCTTCCCGGAGAGTCGCTGGAGCTTAGTTTTACCGATGACGACGCAACAACAAGTATGTACATATTGTCATTTTAATATAAATGCACTCAGACATGCTTTGATTTTCTACATATTTATGATAAAAATAGATAATTAAAGGATCGATATTAAAGAAAGAAATTTTTAACTTTTACACTCGTTTTTCTTTTCTCCAATTATATCTCTAAAAAAAAATATCATTATCTGCCAAAAAAAAAGGTCGCGCATTTTTATTCAATTTTTATTCAAATGACGAACCTTATATAAAAATATAATATAAAAAGTGTCCACCGTCATACATACTTATTAACGATTACTATAGAATAAAAATAGAAAAAAAAAAAAGAAAAATACGAGATTTTCTCGTAACAAGCGTACGCACCATTTATTTTATATATATATATATATATATATATATATATATAAAGAGAGATAGAGAGAGAGTAAAAAGAGAATACAAAAAGGTATTACGTGTGTTTCGCCACACAATCCCATTCAAATGCGTGCCTCTTCGTTCGGTACCGTGAGAAGAATATCCCACGGTTATGCTCGGGTTTCTCCAACCGAAAAAAATATTTTTCATCGGTAAAATTGAAAAAAACATCGTGATCAACGCGTGGGAAACGCGCGTTGTCTGTCTCCTATGTACCAGGATAAATTGGCTATCCGCATCACGTTACACCTTCCGCATCCGATTACATCCGTTCTTCATTAAAAATTGAACTTGAATATCGATAATAATATATCGGAGAAGTAGTCCTTAACAAAAAAAAAAAAAAAAAAAAAAAAAGAATAAAGAGAAAGAAGAAAAAAAATATAATTAAAAAAGAAAATAAAACGAGAAAGACGTTTCATGTTTCGAAAAAATGTTCTTTTGACGATTATCTTGCAAAAAATTTGTTTCCCCATTTTCTCATTATTTTTTTATTCTTTTTTTTTTTTTTTTTTTGTAAGAAAACCGACAAATATCCAACAGATTCTCTTAAGAGATATTACTGAAGTTTATTCTGAAGAAAAAAAAAAAAACAAACAAACAAAAGAAGAGAGAAACGTCATAGTTGTTGTCAATTAAAATTAATCATCAATAATGAATCTTTTGTCAATGATTTTGAACATATAGATAGCACACAAGTCACTTCTAATATTCTGAATATCAAATTTGGAGGTTGAAACTTGGAACATCTGCGATCGAGAGCCGGCAATCTCATACCATTAACTGTCCACCGATATATACCGGTATACCTTAACCGACAGTTCGGTGACTCTCGTGATCAATAGTGCGTTCGCGCACCGATCGAGCTCTAATTTCTAGGGACGAGCCACCGGCAGTTTCCAAGCGGTTCTACCCATAATGCTTCGGTGATTATGCTTAAACTATCGTTTAACAAGCTATTCGGATATCGATCATTTCCGGATGTGATAATTTGAACCATACCACGACGATATTAAAAGCCATAATCATACTCAATTTCTCTTTCTGTTTTTTTCTTTCTCTCTCTCTCTCTCTCTTTCTTTATGTCTTTGTCTTTATGTCTGTCTGTCACTTTCTCTCTCTCTCTCTCTCTCTCTCTCTCTCTCTCTCTCTCTCTCTCTCTCTCTTTGTCTGTCTGTCTTTTTAGAGTAAAATTATTTCTTTCAAAATGTTACTTTATTTTCATATTAATATAATTACGCGATTTGTTTACCGACAAAAATTTGTAATTTCGAGCTTGCATATATAAAATATGCATATTATATTTTATCATGAAATAAAATAATTAAATTTTATTATCTAATAACATTTTATGACATTTTTAATAGATTTCAAATAACAACGTTGATAATATGTCATTAATAACTAATATAATATTATAATTAGATAATATTAAATATAATATGTGTTTGATTAAACTAAAATTATGTTTCATATGTTAATATATTAGAAACACTATAATAATAATATTTAAACCTAAATATAGGATATGGCGATAGAGAATCTATTCTATATCGATTTAATTTAAAATCTTATTATTCAATGATATCGAAATATGTCGAAATTTGAAACAACTAGTTCAGCTATATAATTTTGCTCGACTGATAAATCTAAAAGTACAAGTTAACACGTAAAGGAGAACCACCTTACAATTAGTTAACCGGTTTTCACGCACCGTCACTCGCAACGTTTGGTCGCGTTCAGAGCATAAGGTAAGAGTCGCACAGGGAGTTTCCACCGTCTCTCTACGTGCAAGGAAGGAGGAAAGAGGAAACTGTTTAGTTCTCTTTGGCAGAACTTTGTAAGACAGGAAAGCTGGCTCTTACGGCACCGAAGGATTTCCGTATGCTGAGGATTTAGTTAACGATTCCTCACGTGCGCACGCTTTCTCTCTTTCTCTCTCTCTCACACACACACACACATACACACACATCCACACTCTCTCTTTCTCTCACTCTCCCCGTGCCTCTCTGAAGCCACGTAAGTTCCCTCTATCGCGCTTTAATCTACTAGAATTTAGTTACATTGTTATGTCAATATTACGCCGTTAGTAGCATTCTAATTTCTCTTGGAAATCGTCTTTGCCTTAGCCTTTCCACAAAGTAAATGATAAGAGCCTTCGTTCATAGTTAAAAAATATATTTATTTGGCTTATCATGCAGGTTAATCATTATAATAATATAATTTATATACTTTCTTGTTTTAATCGTTTCTTTTTTTTTTCAATATAATAATAAAAAAAAAATGATTTAACGATAATCAGATATAATATAGCAACGAATACGAAAATATCTTCTTATCGTCTATATATATATATAGATAAAACTTCAACGGTAAGTGCCATGAAAAGAAAACGATCTATTCCGGAGTAGTCTAGTAAGTAAAACGTTATGTCGAGAGAAGTTCATTCCTTTTATTCGGTCATACGAAAAGTTTCCTTAAAATGTTCAAGTGAATTCTCGTATCGTTCGTAAAAGAAATTTGAGAATGTACTTTGATATTTACATAGATCAATGGGGAAAATTTGATGGGTCGTCTTAGGAAATACAATAACTCGTAGTTAAGCAAGATTTTGTTGGAGAAAATCCGAATTCCTTTGTCCTATTCGAATCCTTGGCTCTCATCGAACGAGAGGAAACTGCTCTTTCTCTAGTAGCTTTAGGCCAAGTCCGTTTCGAGGTCCATTACGGGAAACTCCTATTACAAAACCATGCCGGACCATGAAGCACGATGGCTCGAAGTTCGCGGTCGGAGATCGTCGAGCGACATTAACCGCTCGTTCTCTGGGTTTACACGGTGTTCCCGTTTGCTATACAGCCAGCTCCATTTCTCCTAACGGTCCAGTAAATATCATCGAATAATCTATCGTGTCACCTAACAGAATCTGTTTCAGAGACTACCATTCATTAACAAAGTTATTTGCCTATGTTAGAAACGTCGAAGTTGTTCCATTGTCATTTAACTATCTATAAAATATCTTTTTCATACTTTCAAATGTTAACATTTATTAATATTTTTGTATTGATCTTTTGATTCATATATTTTGATTAAATCTATATGTACATAACGTGTATGATAAATATAAACGTATATGTAAATAAATGATTTATGATATTTTTCTACAATTTCTAAAGAATTGTATATTAAGAAAATAAATTTTTTTTCTTTTTTTTTTTTTTTTTTTTTTTGACGAATCAAATATAGAATTGGATTTTTTTATTTTCATATATCTCAAAAGACGTTCGTCGAGTCATCAGATAAAAAGGAAGTGACGTATAGATGTATTACCGTACGATATATGCAAGTATTCTTTCCCCTGCTGTTTGCTATGTGCGAAAGAGCTGCAGAACGAAGTCATAAAGTTTCTAGAAGAATATCTCCCAACATTCTTTGCCATATCGTACGAAAAGCTACGGCCTTAGCTTATCTATATACCGAGTGTTCCCATTACTGAAGGTACATCTTATACGTGTGTGAGTTTTTCTTATACAAACGAAACGTTATCATACGTATATATATATATATATATATGTACATGTATATCTATATATTTACGTATATAAAATGTAAGTATAGAGGATCATAAGAATATGTATTGAGTATGCGTTGACTTTGTTGATACGGCAGACATTGGTCGGAAAATAATGTGAATACGCTAGCATATTTTCACGTGAGTTAAAAAAAAAAAAAAAATATATATATATATATGCATACGTCCATACATAAAAAAAAAATATATTATAGCGATCGAATTAAAGTTACTAACAATGGGATTGATGAAATATTGAAATACCGATTCATAAAATAAACAATTTCTTTTTATTTTTAACTATATTCTTTCGTAATTAATTTCATTTAATTTCTTTTTCTTTCGTTTCTTTTATTTATTTTTGTTTTCTAACGAAACTATACAATGCAATCAGATAATATTAACTCGTTACTTGGCTCGTTATATGACAGTCCAATGTAGTTCTATTTTACACGTATATCCTCGTACTTTCTTGTGTCCGTCATCTTTATCCAAAGCTTCATACGAAGGAACACAATCGATATTTTCTTTCCTTTCTCACTGCAGCCCCGCTTACTGACAAGCGCCCTTCGCGTGGAACAATACACTATCTACATCTATGTGCGGTGTCGATACTTGAAAAGTTGAGAAGAAAGAGGATACAGAAAGAGAGAGAGATATATATAGGGTAAGAGAAACGAAAAGAGAGAAAGATATATATATATATATATATATATATATATATATATATAATAGACAAGATACTATTGCAAGCTTGAAATGCTTGCTAGTACTCATACGCCAGGACGAATCCGCCAGGATTCCGAATGAAAGGTAAAACTTGTTTCTATTTCTTACGAGTTCATTCCTTTCATTATAAATTTTCATTACTGATCTTAACACTTCGTTAGATATATCGACTTCTTCATCGAAATATTTCATTTTATTCCTTAATAATACTTCGATACAAATATAAAAAGTCTGATACGAAGTTATTAGAAATTTCCTTAAGATCATTAATAATAATAATAATATCGTTTGTCTCAATATTTTTATGATAAAAGTACGATCATTTATGTTTAAAAAAAAAAAAGAAATATTATTGAATTGAAATATTTAAATCGGTTTGAGATAAACATAAAACAAAAATAAAAGTTAATATCTAATTACTATTGTAAGAAAATTTTTCTACGAACTTGTATAATTATTTTAATTACTATAATGTAATTTAAACTTTTAACGGTGAAAATAATTATTTTTATTTGTATTGATTTAAAACGAATCGATTTAGAGACGATAACGAAATATCCAATTTGAATAATTCGAACGTTTGCTACGACGTGTTAATAGTGTGATCTTGATTCATAAACTATATTAATATACACACACGATGTGCTGATGATGGTGATGTTGATCATCTCGATGACGGCTATTGCGAAAGCGTTACTTCGATCAGCGGACGTAACACCAACGGAAATGATCCTGTCCAATAGGTGCACGCGTTGCTTCGCCAACTCTTGTCTGATATAATCGATCTATTTTGCTGGGTAATTGATGGATATGCACTGCGTTAATTAATAGAGACTAATAGTCTCGCGATATAGAGGCAAATAGAACTATCGATAGGCAATAGAACTATCGTCAAATATGTATATACCCGTATTATGTAGTCAACGATACACTAACCTCCGTCGTGCTCTATTATATTTCTATAATAATATATAAAAAAAAAAAGTTAATTTATCATTCCCCGTATTGGAGATTTAGATTTAATATTAAAAAAAAAAAAAGAAAGGAAAAGAAAAATTACAACAATAACAATTTCACAATGAAACGATTCGAATATAGCGTTTAGTCATAAAGTAGCGGATAAATTATATTTACTTAATCGTTTAATACCTGAACTCTCGATATTAATATTAAATAAAGTCTTGTTCGATATTAATTTTCGATCTGTCCAATAATGGTCTCGGATTTATTGGAAATACTTTTTTTTTTTGTAAAATCTCCCAAGAACATTCTTAACAAATTGAGAAAAAAGAGAACAAAAAAAAAGAAAAAAGAAATATCAATATATTAAAAATATTATTAAATATGAGAAGTTATTATGTCGTGAACGGTATATTGTCTGGGACATAATTCGATTTTTCTTTTACAAGTAAAAGATCACTTAAAAGAACTCAAAGTACATTAACTTTCGCCCAACACTTTTATATCTTAGTTACACCTTTCATTAATTTCACGAAGTACCAAAGTAACTTCCTTGCAAACGATCGTTTAGTAAAGCGGCAAACAATTAAGTTAGCTGGACGATCCAGTGTTAAACTGGGCAGTCGGTCTACACGTATCTCATTATTAGGTCTCGGACGTTAGCTCTTTGAAAGTTTGGACCGTTGCCCGCATCACTGTCTCCCGGATACGGTCTCAGCTTCTACCCTTTTGTCGCGAACAATAGTCGAGACAGCGATGCTAACAAGGGTTGGAAGTTTTGAAGCGTCCACACTGTGTCCGTGTGCTTTTGCTTATCATTTCTCCGTACGTACTGTATTTCATTTTACAACAGAAAAAATCTCGAATACTGAGATAAAATTTCTCATTTTTGACAAACGAAATTTTTAATAGGCTTTTAATTAAATAACTTTCTATCCGATAACGTATGGATGTATGTTTTTCCATAGATACATATATATTATGAGAAAACAAATAGTAACATTTAATTGTGCATATTTTCATTTTTTTTTCCTTTTTTTTTTTATGTCTCTTTTGTCTTATCATAATGTTAATATAATCATGACTTTTATTATTATTATTATTTTATAATGAAACTACGTTTATATGAATTAAGAAAAAACTCTTCAATATTATTTTTATACTAACACGATAATATCATTTTAAAAGAAAAGAATATTATGGAGTTATGTACAATATAAGATATGTGGAAAGGAATCTGGGAGAAATGGAATTTTCTTTCGTCCAACCATTCACAATGTCTTCTAGATAGAAACAGAGACATAGGAA
Source organism: Vespa crabro (assembly GCF_910589235.1). Classification (NCBI taxonomy): domain Eukaryota; kingdom Metazoa; phylum Arthropoda; class Insecta; order Hymenoptera; family Vespidae; genus Vespa; species Vespa crabro. The sequence goes on from NC_060962.1 coordinate 4,043,289, forward strand.
CATATGATGTTACTTTTTACTATAAAACCGGAGGGATAATACAAAGCAGATGGAATAGGAAATGTTGCTTAATGGAATCTGTCATTCTTGTTGTTTGTTAGTTTTAAGAAAATAACTGAATGATATTTTCCATCAATATTTTGAAACATTTTAAAACCTTCCAACAAAATAAAATAGAAAGATAGAGAAATTAAAAAAATAATAATAATAATAATAAAAAACTACGACTAATAAACATACTGATCGCGTCCAACGTATTTCGTCAAAAAAAAAAAAAAAAAAAAAAAAAAAAAAAGAAAAAAAACCTCACGAGTTATCAAGATTTTTCTACCATAAAATCTTTATTTAAATTAATAATTTGATATCAACAAAAAAAAAACACGTTACTTTTGTTTGTCTATTTGTTAAAAAAAATAAAAAAAAAAAAAGCAACAAAAAGAAATCAATCTATCGTCAATCGAGATGAAAGTTTATTATTGTTTGATTATTAATCATTTTTTATTAAAAAGCCATATCTTTGTAGCACGAGGAACATAAAAGATGAACATTCCATGAACGACGAGTCTTTTTTATTACTAACAATAAGCTCTATCGTATATGGTCGTCTTTGGTTAAATTCTCGAGGCATGAAGTCGTCGAAAGCGATATTCAGCCTTTCCGGGAGACTTTCGAGACTCTCGAGATTTCCAACGCTTCGAGGAACTCGAAGAATTTCGAGACCTTCTTAGACTTTTCTCAGTCTCGACGCACCACCCTCGTTTGAAAATTTTCGAAGATACTACAAATTCAACGACTTACAAAACATCGAAAAAATATACGTCGCATGCCGACCACGATTTTTCTTTATTTTCTTTTTATTTTTATCTTCCGTTTTTTCCTTCTTCCTTTTTCTTCTCCTTTACTTTTTTTCTTTTTTTTTTTTTGTTTTTTCACGAAATAACTTTTACGATATTCTTCCATATATTCTATATTTGATACACCTGCTTATTATTTCGCTTCGCCAACAATGGCATCAATTTCTTACGTAAAACATATTCTGTTTCTATTCTTTTGGCTGCGACAATAGCAATTTTTCTCGATTGTACATACATTTTTAATAATGAATTCGTCATGTAATATTATTTATTTTAAACACGAACTTATATATATATATATATATATATATATCACTATATATATATATTATTATAATATATATTATTTATTATTTATTTATCACAAAATAATTATTATCTATTCGTGCTCTCTCCCTCTCTCCCTCTCTCTCTCTCACTCCCTCTCTCTCTCTCTCTCTCTCTCTCTCTCTCTCTCTCTACACAAACTTTCCTTTTCCTTTCATTTAATATTTATTTTTCGATGATATACGACAAAATGATTCGGACATCTAACAAAGGGAAGATCAAACTAAGAAGATTCTTCTTGAGAGTTGTGTTATCCTCGAGAAACAGGAAATTTGGGAAAGTTAACGAGAGAAAGATCAAGAGATATAAAGATAAATCTAGAAAAAAAAGAAAGAAAGAGAGAGAGAGAGAGAGAGAGAGAGAGAGAGAAAGAGGAAGAGAAAGATCGAGAGAGTAACATCTCAAGTCAAGGATGAAAGGAAACAATGGTTAAGAATAAGAATCAAAAGAAGGTGTATAGAAAGAGAAAGAGAAAGAGAAAAAGAGAAAGAAAGAGAGAGAGAGAGAGAGAGAGAGAGAGAAGAGAGAGAGAAAGCAGGAAAAAAGTATAAAAGAGAAAGAGGACAAGCGTCGTACATCTCGAGTAGGTTCTTCGCATAGAAAAGAAAATCCTCGCTTTCAAAATGATCTTGATATTACGACATATTCGAGGGAAATATAGGCTCTCGGTAAAGACAATGGTAAGAGAAAGAGTAAAAGAGAATGAGAGAAAAAGAGAGAAAGAAAAAGAGAGAGAGAGAGAGAGAGAGAGAGAGAGAGAAGAGAAAGGATAGGAAAGGAGAGAACAAAAGAAGAGAAACACTCAATGGTAATACCGAAGGCCACTCGACGAAAAGCTAGAAGAAGAGGAGAAAAAGTCATTGATGAAACGTAGAAGGTACAGAGCAGCTGGGATCGAGGTCTTGAACTCGATTCTCCATTGTCGAACGACAACAGGAGAACCTTCTTTTAGACCATCGTGTGACCCGTGTTTTATTGCCAAGATATCGCAACTGTGCCCCATCAAATGCTCGAAATATTTCTCGGAAATACTTCCCGACGCCTCTTTAATTATCTACGCCATTGTCTTTGAAATATCTTTCTATAAAATGTAAATAAAATGAAAGCCCTCTCTCTCTCTCTCTCTCTCTCTCTCTCTCTCTCTCTCTCTCTCTCTCTCTCTCTGTTCTATAAACTATCTCTACTTATTAGCTTTCGTCTACGTAAATATTTTATTGGAATAATTTATGCATAATAATATGCTTAATAGTTCGATTTGCATTTAATTACAATGAAGAATGAGTAATTATTAAAAGAGAACGCATTAAAGTAATATATTTTTCAAAATAATAAAGAACAATGTGATATTTCATTGGTATTATATAAATTTCTCTTTTAACAATTCTTTTTACAAATACGCTCAAGAAAATTCATTTATTTTTTTAAATTTGATAAATAATAATAACATATATTTTTAAGAATCATATTAAAAGAAGTTACAATATGGTGGATATCGATCTAACAAATTTTTTTCGTCGAACGCAACGTATCTTCGAACAAATGACTCTCCGTGGTATAATTTTACGGCACTTACCTATTTGTTCGAGGAAAAAAAAATAAAAAGAACTTATTGTTTTATCCCAGAATGGCAATTTTTCTCTTTCCTACTGGTTGCTCCCTGGCGAGTCAGTCGGATCCAACTAGTCTATTTCTACTATGTTCTACGTACAAGTCGATTGACATTTTTTTCTTTTCTTTTTTTTTTCTTTTTCCTTTTTTTTTCGTAAAAATTGTACGATCCGTCCATGTTCGTTGGATTTATCGTTCTGTATAGATTGTCTGTTAATATAGTGATAAAAAATATTTGTTTTTGTCACTATATACACATTGAAATAAAATATATCGATATACGTTCGTTATATAAAATTTATTCGACGATCTTCGAACATGATACGCATGAAGGTATACATACACATACATACACACACACACACACACACACACACACATGTATAAGTATGTATGTATGTTTACAATAAGAAACGTTGTACCTAAACTACATAGAGTTGAGTAGTTTCGATAGGATTTGTCATAATTTAGAGATAATAAGCGAGTTTGTTATATATATATATATATATATATATATATATATATATATATATATATATACACATATATATATATGAATTCAAACGATCTAATAGAATAGAGAGAAAGAGACAGAGACAGAGAAAAAGAGAGAGAGAAAGAGAGAAAGAGGGAGAGAGAGAGAGAGAGAGAGAGAAAGAGAGAGAGAGAGAAAGATCTATATATATATATACATATGTATATCTACTACTGCAAAGCGTGTTCTCTCGAAACTTTACGATGGTATTACGTGTGTTGATAATAATGTGAGATTAGTAAACAAGTATTAATATCGCGTGATTACTCGAAAGTACGATTTTCCGGTAAGCGTATAGGTAACACTCGAAGCATAAATATTGCCTATAATTTCGATGATATATGAATGTATTTATTCAATCCGTAATATCTCGTTCAATATTCCCGATAGATCTTTCGTATTTCCCCCTTTATTTTCGTAGTTAATGAAATTATTACATTTACATAATAGGCTTTCAGCTTAATATCAATAGATCTGAATGTTGAACTAAATCTGATAGTCCTAGATAAGCAATTAATTAACTTTATCATAATGTCCTTCTTTTTACTTCCTCGTTATGCATTACATTATTAAATAGTTATGAATGAAATTTAAAAAAAAATTTAATCGAAGAATTTCTTCGTTTAAAAACAACGTCGATCCTATACTTTCTTCGCGATTGACTCTAATCTTTAACTCACTCGAGTAATGATTTTCACGTAAATATCACGAAAAATTCAACATAGACAGATATAGATACACGCGAACGATCCTCTTTTTTTCCTTTTTGTTTTTACATTTTTTCTATTGTTTTATTTTTCCTTTTTTTTTCTCGAAAATCAAAGCAAACGTGAAAAAGTTATACAGAGCAAATTTCGACGTTTCCAAACAGATCGCGTGCGGTGCGAATGATCATCAGAAACGAAAAAAAAAAAAACAAAAAGAAAGAGAGAGAAAAAAAGAGAAAAAGAAAAAAAGAGGGAAAAGTGGTAAAAAAGAGAGAGAAAGGCCGACATATTATCTGAATATCAAAAGGCAGAACTATGGAAACAAAATATCCAGGTCGTCCAGACAAGCCGAACTTTTTTGTTAACTAAAACTGGCGAACGATTTTTCGATCTGGCAACGAATCCTGCTATCGATAGCTTGGAATAGCAAATACCAAACTAAAGCACATAAAGTGTTACAATCTATTTTTGTCGAAGCTGTTAAAGTTTAATGAAATTCTTCTTTATTTCACTTAATCTAAAAGAAAAAAGGGAAAACTCGACTGAAGAAAAAACAAACAAATATATTCGAAACCCGATAATTAAGTTGCCCATTATTATCATTTATACTATCATTTATATCATTGTAAATAATTTATGATGATTATGGAAAGTACATTAATTGTTTCTTTTCTTTTCTTTTATCCCACCTTCATTGTCGCACGATATATACATATAATTAAATACTATATACACATATATATATATATATATATATATATACTTGTATATAAAAAAATATGAAATCGATTATTTCGTTTGAATTATCGATTATTTCAAATTTAAGATAAATAATAAAAAGAGAAAGAAAGTAAACAAGGAAAAAAAAGTGGAAAGAATTGATAGTCTATCAACAAAAAATCAGCTTGGAAAAGTTGGATTATTTTATTTAACTCGGTGTGAATGAAGATTTAAGAGGAGCCGATCGAGTTAACACACGACACAGCGCGCATTCGCCAGCTGAAACAATGCCAGGAACAATGGTTGGAATTCGAAATATTCTATCGGGACGATAATTCGTAGATTGATCGTGCTCGCTCTGCGGTAGTTGAACTTTTCGACGAGCGTTCGTCACGCGTCTATTCGTATCGTTTCCGCGTTCCCTCCTCCTCCTATACTAAACCTCACACTCCCCTAACCAAAGTTATTTTCGAGTAAGTGTGATCGTGTCCACCGAGCAAACCGCGTTAATTAGTTCGCATTTCGCGCGGTCTTCAACGAAAATAATCGATTTGCGTGAATGCCTGGAATATCTAATTATTTTTTCATGAACACGTATAAAATATCGAAAGACATTAATTCCTTTTTTCTTTTCTTTTTTTTGTTTTTTAATAAGTTTCCTCTAACAATCGAATATCATTCCGATCGTGACACATATAAATAGTAAGTTGTTTTATTGTAATAAACGATTACGATATTTATTTAATGATACTTATTTATGAATCAATACAGTACATTTTTTGAAACTAAAAATAATAATAAGACTAGAATATGTTTTGTAAGATATATATATATATATATATATATATATATATATATATATATATATTGGGTTGATTCATAAATAAGTGCCATTTTATGGTAATAAATTTCTTACTTACGATGGCATTTATTTATGGATCGTTCCATATATGGTATATGAATCAAAAGATTCGAACTTAAAGGAAGAATTTATAGACCCGTGCATTGTTTACTTTATCATGGAAATTTATACCAAAAAGAAAGAAAGAGATTATTGAGGTTCAATAATGATAAGAAAGATATAATCGAACAATCAATTGCTCATTAATTAAAATAATCTCAGTATAAAAATATCTATTATCAACAATAAACACATATTATTATTCCCAAATATATATATATATATATATATATATATATTTTACATTTTTTTATTGTTTTATTTTTCCTTTTTTTTCTCGAAAATCAAAGCAAACGTGAAAAAGTTATATAGAGCATATTTCGACGTTTCCGAACAGATCTATTTCCTAACAGATTTTATATATATATATATATATATATATATATATGTGAATAAATTATGAATCTCAATTTATGTTTAACATTTAATTAAAACAACATGATCGATTAATAACGCAAACTTACAAATGTAGATACGTAGTATATGTGCTTGCGACGTGATCCATTTTGGTCCATCTTTTTTCTTCTAACGCATCGTATATATCACGTGAATATCGTCAACGTGAAAATCGATAATGCTTCGAATGAGTGTATGTATGCATGTACGTGTATGCGTGTGCGCGCGGCGGATATATGCATGCATGCGCGTACGTTATATGGGAGAGAAAAATAGCGAAAATGTATATCCCCATTAGCTTTTCTCAACCTCTCAACGTGTCCTCTCCCTCGACGCGAAAAAAAAACCAAGCGTATCCTAGAATCCGTGTAATATAAAATAAAATGGCTGATATACAAGACACGTATATATCTACGTTGGGGAACTTAATCCGAAAATAGAAAAATCCTTTGGAATGAAGGAAAGTATACGAAGGTGGTGGGTGGATACTCGCTTGGGATTATGCGAGGAACTCTTGGTTCTTTCATCCTTCATCATCTTCTTCTTCTACTTCTTCTTCTTCTTCTTCTTCTTCTTCTTCTTCTTTTTCGTCTTTTTCTTCTTCCGGTTCTTCCCTTCCTTCTTCTTCGTCTAGTCGTCGTCTTCCCATTCTACTTCTCCTACTTTCTTAACTTTTTTCTTTCCTATCCTACTTGGCATCCGAGTGTCGTCTTTATACCAGAGACTCGAATGTTGCTCGAATAGATTAAAATAAATTTAGAGATAGATAATATTACTTTATGATTATTCAACGATTTAATTTCAACGAATATTATTTGTTTTCTTAAATAAATATTTTATATTATTTAATTGTACGTTTATAAAATTAATCCCAGATATTGTTGTTTATATATATTTATATATATATATATATATATATATATATATATATATAAATGTAAGTATGGAATATTGAATAATATAAAATTATTATATAATAAAATGATATACACAAAGAATATATAAAGATATATACGTATATGGAATTTTACTAAATAATATAAATTCTTAAGAGAAATTTATCGATTTAAATAAATGCTGATTTAATCGAATGAAACAAAAATATATAGAAATAATAAAAATCAAGGCGTTTGAAGAAACGAACGACCTTTACTTGTTGACTTTCGACTGTAGTCTGTCGTCCTTTAACGTTTATCTTTCTTTCAATTCTTTCACACCTCTCTCTCTCTCTTTCTTTCTCTTTCTTTCTCTTTCTTTCTCATTATCTCTCTCACTCGACTATCCCTATTCTCTCGTTCATTCCTACATACGTAAATACAAGGAATAATGAATAACGAATGAATATATAAATACGCAAATGTATTTTTCTTATAAACACGCAGTATTTTTATTACAACATAATGTCGCAGAATTTGTACACATAAATTATTCGAACATATACTTACATACATATATGATAATATATTTTATATAAGACAATGAGCTTTATTTATCGGTAAAATTTTGAAGAAGAATCTTGAAAAAAGATTAATAAAATATTGACCAACAACAATTTCATAATATACAGCAGTCGTAGATCATAAAACGTAGGCCATAATTTTACATAACTTACAAACAATAAGCGAAACTTACAGTAGATCCTTATCCAGGGCGGATATGGTTTTAAATATGAATGGCGCTTAAGTGGAAATAAAAGGGGTAACTACGCCTTTGCTGTGCGCGAGAGGCTTGAAGAAAGAAAATGTTAAAAGGAAAGAGAGAAAATGATAATAACTCGCTCTGAGGCCAGTCTACCGCTGGACGCACCTTGGAAAAGGATTGAAAGAGTTGGGAGTTAGGGATGGAGGTTGATGGTGGGGATGGGAGGTAGGAAGGGGGATGTTGCAAGAAGAAGGGACATTGGACGGTAGAATAAAATTCGGTTACTCCCACGACGAGGGCTATATCACTCAACCACGCGCTTTTGTTAAGTCGAGAATTTACATGTGAAAGAACCACCCTCTAGGTACCTATCTCGCGTACCATCATCCGATTTATGATATTTTCTTTTTTGTTTCTTTTGTTTTTTATTTTTTACTCTCTCTCTCTCTCTCTCTTTTTTTTCTTAAAACGTCTACCACTAAACTTTTTTAACAAGAACGGGAAGATTTAAAGCTCGCAACTAGAGCTCGTTCCAGATAATACTATCGTTAACTTCTCTGTGTTTTGTCCTATGCGAGAAAGTTATTTTGACAACTCACGAACTGCGACTAATAATGGCAAATAAAGATAAATTAGCAAACCATTATCACAACTTTTTCCATAGTCAAATATAAGTATGTATGAACTTACTTTAATATCTTTACGAAAAAAAAAAAAGTATTATAGGATATATCATCCGATCGCAATTAATATTTCCTTAATAATCATTACAAATAAATGTTAATATTTAACGAAATAATATCTAATATAAAATATTAATATAATCTTATCGATCACATAAAAATATTTTACGTTCCATTTAAATGCACTTAATACAGATATTGAAATAATTTAAATTACGAAACGTTTTTTTAATATTACTAGAGCTTCGTATTATCGATAAAGAAAAATCATTTTGTTTTAAAGTTATTTTTACAGTTCCGTGACAGCAAAGCGTATTGTTTCTTCGATTTTGTATTATACTATAGGTATACATGTAGATTCTCGTACACGTTCACATTTATATACATATCTACGAATGAATGTATATAAAAGGCGCACACACACACACACACACAAACGAATAATCTCAGATGTATGTATAGGTATTTCTATACATTGAGAAATTTCGGATACATCGACATAAACTGGCAAGTCACGTAAGCGTCTCGATATGGAAGCACGACACGGAATCGGTTTCTAGCCAAACAACTCCTGGCCAACTTTCGCGTCGTTCCATGCCGGAAGCTCTCTCGCTAGAAGTCTTACACGATAAGAACTGGATCGATGTAAGCTCAAAGACTATTGTTTGGGTGGAATGTACCGGCTAGCTTCAAAGGTGCTCATGCTGAAATGAGAGATGAAAGATGAAAGAAAAATGCCGAATGAAACGTTCTAAACACGTTGCTAGAATATTTCACGAATCTTCTTCTTCTTCTTCTTCTTCTTCTTCTTCTTCTTCTTCTTCTTCTTCTTCTTCTTCCTACGAATCAAATTTTCGTGACAAATTTTCATCGGTTAACTAATAATGAAAAAAAGTTTCGAGATAAAAGGAACTTAAAGATATCGAAGCATTGTAATCCAATTATAGTTCGTTCTAATTAAAATTATCTTCAATCCATGCTTTTAACAACTTCATTAATCTCTTTCTGCTTCTCTCTTTCTCTCTCTCTCTCTTTCTCTCTCGAACCCGAACTCGAACTCGAACTCGAACTCTCGAATTCTCTCTTTCTCTCTGTCTTTGTATTTTTTTTTTTTTCATTTTTCCTCCCTTTCTCTCAGTCAAGTAGAAAAGTACCGATCTTACAAGGTAAAGTGCCGGGAGAAATGGAAATCTCGATATATAATCGTGAAGCTTAATAAGAATATCGAAAAAGCGATGAATTCTTTAAGAAGGAAAGAGAATTTAATTCATATTCAAAATCATGGCTTCTGATCAAAGACAAGAGCTATTGCGAGCAAAAAGGATATATAAGGAGCAGTTCGACGTAGTTGAAATATCGAGATACTTTCAAAGAGAATAATATTTATTTATAAGATCGAGTATGAATGAAAACTATCGTTGTATTTTTATAGATTTATTATTAATTATATTCTATTATATATATATATATATATATATATATATATATGTGTGTGTGTGTGTGTGTGTGTGTGTGTAAAAAGAAATATCTTGAGGAAAAATTCTAACTTGAATAAGTACCTGATTTAATTAAAAGGAATAAAAATATACGAACAGATAATAAAATCTAGGTGCTTAAGAACGAAAGAATAAAACGACCGTCACACTAGCGTGCTTACTTTCAAATGTCGTCCATCGTCCTCTAATGCTTACCTTTTATTTGTTTACCCTCACTCTCTATCTCTCACTCTATCTTTATTTCTCACACACTTCATTGTCCTCGTAATCTCTGACTCATTCCTACATATAAGGACACGTAATAACTTATAATACGTAATATTAAATAATATATATATAACAAATGTATTATTTAATTATTATGTTATGTATATACATAATATATAATAATATAGTAAATATTATATACTATATAATATATATAGTATATATATATATATATACATTATATACATCAGAATAAAAAAATACGCTTGTTAATATACAATATAAAATAAAAATTTCGATAAAATTATATAAAAATATGAAAAATAAATTGTTTAATATGAAGTTCGTTAATTATATTCTATAAATTGTTTATCATTGATTACATGTAACATTTATAAAGATATATTAACATTTGTATTAATACTATTCCTCAATTGACCACAAAGAGACGGTTTTCAAGGCAAGATTCAATTGAATACGCTATTAGTGAATGAATGACAAACGTGCGAATCAATTTGCTTCTGAGAATCTCCTGAAGCTTGTTCGACGTTAGTACCAAGACTACGAGTTACGAATAGACGAAGGCACCAACATCGACCTTCTCAATTCGCGTTTTCATTTGGTAGTGACGTCAACACGATTATCGTTTCTCAAATAAAGAACCTTTTCAAATCACCTTGCTTCGCAAAAACATCTTATACAGAACAAGCACATATCAATGGATCAAGCTGAATGTCTCATTCAATTTATCCCCTTTTCTAGAATATCTTCGTTGCTTTCAATAACGTTATAAAAAAGATGTCTTAGAAAAATGTTCGAAGAGAAGAAAAATAATTTTCTTTTTTTTTTTTCTTTTTCTTTTCGGCGAGATATTTCAAGGTCACTTATATCGTTTTTAAATGGAACTATAGATAACGATGTAGACGACGTTAAAACAAGACCTATGCACTTTTTGAAAATGTACAGATAAATATATAAACATGTATCAATAAATACAATGTAAAATAAAAATAAATATATCTTTCTTTTTGTAAAGATTTTTGTAATCATTTTTTGATTAAAATAAACAACATGTTTATTCTTTCATTACAAAATAATATAATCAAATTAATTAATTCTTTGAATGTGACGAAATGTCATTGATGAATATAATTGTAATCAAAGAACAAATAATCTAACTTTTATTATTGTTGTATGATTAACATGGTCGTATCAAACTGTCAACACATATAACACATTTTAAATAGAATGAGAAAAATTTTATTGCTACTTCGAAGAATCATTTAGTTTACGAGGACCCTCTTCCAAGTTAACTCGTTTGCGTGACATCAATTCACTCCCGTGTTTTATCGTTGTCACGCATAGACCAAGAGAAAGTATCGAGCTTCCGTTTGATGAGAAAACTCGAAGATTTATCAGCGTTTTATTACTTATTATCGATCACATTTCACTTTTTAATACTACCGAAAAATTCGTAATGCTAATCGAATTTTTTATCTTCTCGATCATCATTTAATCTAGCAACGAATGAAAATATAAATATTATTATTATTATTATATATATTAAAGTAAAATATTTCAATGTACAAGTTCATTGTAAAACGCAACTCTAGGTGTTATGTTTAACATTAAAATATAGACATATATATATATATATATATATATATATATATATATATATATGTATATATATTCTTTATTTTTTATTGAAGATATATTCAACAACAAAGAGATCAAATTTCGTTATAACTTAATGTATTTTTAATGAAACAAATTAATATATACAAAAATGAAGATCATCACTATGATCATTTTTATCGATTAAGTTGTATATCCAATATCTATTTCTGTTATACACTGACGATATCAGTAAGAGCGTTGGAACGTTTAGTGGACACAGGCGAAACGCCAACAACATCTATTAGGGTTACAATAGATATACGCGTTGAGCATTGATGTCCTCGAGATAACTGTAAACCTGTAACAGTCCGAGCAAATAGAGGTACCGTTATATCTCATAGGGGATCAACGTTTCGAATATGATGTATCCATGAATATATCCGAGGGTTGGCATTTGGTCGACTCTAACATTTCGTAGTAATCATCATTTCCTATTACATTAACGAATAGGAATTATGGATTTAATACTGTTATTTAATAAACATCAATATATATATATATATATATATATATATATATATATATATATATATATTTCTTCTGTATCATATTGTAAATATTAATATTCTAAAAGACAAAATATTATTATAAAATCACAAGGTTTATATAAAAATCACAAAGTTTATTAACGAAAATACGTCATATGACTTTCATTACAAAAATATTAATTAGATTTTTAAAAAAGTATCCTAGTTATACGTTAAATTTGAATAATTTCAGTAATACTTGTTGATAATCGAGAAACACCTAATATCCTACACGTGTTATATGTTACAAATCAAGATAGTCTAATGTTTTACAATTTAATGAAAATAAAATGCGGAACCTTTTCAATTTAACAAAAGTTACGACAAGCTTATGATCTTTCAAAGGTATATAGCAATGTAACCACAGAGAATTCGTTGATTCGTCTCGTCATGACAACTACCACTATGTTCTTCTAGGAAGTTCTAGGAAGCAGTGTGAGAATTTCGTATTGTACCGTACCACGCGAGTTCTGTTCTCCGTTTTCTTTCCTCTCCCCTCCCTCCTCCCTCCCCTCACCTCTTGCCCGCTCCTTCCTCCTTCTCACGCTTCTCCCGTTTCCTTCATCTTACCACCCTTCCACTCAGCCAGCCGTGTTTCAAGTTCTAGAAAGTAATTACCGGCTTTAATTAATGACCAGTAAGGAGAAGGAAGTGGAACCCGTCGTCGCCATGGATCTTCGCGATTTCCGCGGAATTTCGGGGAAATTTCAAGCTGAGAAATTATAAAGATGACCGCTAAATGGGGTACCCTAAATAACGTTGATTACTTGAAAGATACTTAAGACCATAAACCGTTATTAATATCTCGCGCGCTCGTACACACACACACACACACACACACATACGTTTATTACTTTTCTTTTTTTTTAGTCATTTACTTTAAATCATGCGAAATTGTCGTCATCGACCATATATAATGCTTTTTCGATGAATCCGATATGATTTCGGAGAAGAATACAAACAACGCATTCAATTTTACAAATCATTTTCAAAGAAATATTAAAATAAATCGGATTTTGCGTGAAGTATCGACCCTGTAACAATAATTTAATGATATTCGAACGATATACGTGCTTGCAATCACACGAACATCGCTAAGCGATTTATATTTCAATATTATCTTTAAATATAAAAATACCATTTCCATTAATTTCGTAATTAAATATTTCAAAAAAGAAAAATGGAAAAAAAAAAGAAAAAGAAAAAAAAAGAAAAAGAAAAAAAAAGAAAAGGAAAAAGAGGAGAAAGAAAAATAAAAAGGGAAAAAGAAAGAAAAAATTACGAATATATGGTGTAACGCGAGGTTAATGAATTTTTATTGAATTCTTTCATATTAAAGAGACTTTTATACGAAGTTCTTTTTGAAACGTTATGACTGTGACTATTTTCTCTCTTTCTCTTTCTCTCTCTCTCTCTCTCTCTCTCTTGCTTTTATCTCTCTTTCTTTCAATTGAAAATTCAATATTCTTTAACAACGAGTTTTTTAATCAAAGAACTTGCCGATTATTTATATTTACATATCATACAAGTGAAGAAAGGAAGAGACAAACGAAAAATCTATACAAATCCATTTTTGGGTTCCCATATTCAAGAATACTAAATAGCTTTTACGTTTCAAGTGGAAAAAGGGAAAGAGAGAGATCAAAAAAAAAAAAGAGTAGATGAGAGTCGATAGAAATTTTTAGGATGCCGCACGCTCGGTTCTCTTTCATTATCGTCGGACTCATTCTCGTTCCCACAAAAAAGCAATAACGTGCGAATCCTTAAACGTTCGTTCAACGTTACGCCTACGTACACATAGTCATATGAATATATAGATATAAACACACACATATACATTGGTATATATGTTATGTTGTGTTATGCAGTCACCAAACGACTCATAAAATGCATCGGCTACCGTTCGACCTCGTGAACAATGCCAACGTTAACTGTTTCGGGAAGAGAATTTAATTATGTAGATATTATATTTTATGTGTGTGCTAGTTGAAAAATAACAAAATGTACGATAATTTTTTTAAAAATTTTCAAAAATCGATAATAAAATGATTTATAACGTTTCCAACAATTTCATACTATGCTATATAATTAAAAAAAATATATATATAATTACGTATATGATATGACCTCGGAGATAAACCACGTTATGATTATAAATATTATGATATAAATGAATAAAATTATTCGAAATATTAGAAATTATTTGATAATAGAATTAAGTTATAATTAATTGTATGTAAAAAATGTGTATACATTTTTTAAATACTTTTCTATGATTTTTATTTCTCCGTAAGAAAAATTTGCAAATTGACTGACGTCACAGGTCATTTGAAAAATCGTGAAAGAACTATCAACAATTCACGATGACATATCTTATAATCGTATCTTAGCTAATAATAAGAAATGCAAGCATTTTCAGTCTTCAATCACTTGTACTTGACACATCATTTAAATTACATATTGATCGTTACGTTATATTTCCATTTATGGTTTTCTCGTTTACAAGGAGTTTTATATTTTATTATATTCATTTATTACCATAGAATAAGAAACAAAGAATTTTATTATTTATTATTTTTATTCTACATATTTGTCACATATATTCACCTTATTTCGATGAGATGAAAATAAAGTGGTAAACGTTTGTATTTAAATATACAATGTCTAATCATCTGTATCTCAAAAGTATTCGCACGAAGAAGAATGTTGATAATTAAACTTAATATTTACCTATGAATTCTTATATAACGACCCTTACCTATCCTTTAGTACTATCTTCGTAGAAATATTACGCGAGAAGAACGCGATAGGCGGATCGTTGTAATTAATCGTCTAGCAAGAATTTCTACACAAGTTTTCCCAACAGAGATGATAAACTCATAATGCGATATCTTCCTTCGTGTAGTTTCTTAAGGTACAATCATCTCTCTGTCTCTCTCTCTCTCTCTCTCTCTTTCTCTCTCTCTCTCTTTCTCTTAACGCTGATAATGAAGCTTGTCGTGAGTTATACGGAAATTTGAGCTGTTAAGTTCGAGGACAAGTTTGTTACAACTTAGGAAAAAAAAATCGAGTTGATTAGATTGTTCACTAGTCAATTTCACGAACTACTCAGTTTCATTCAGAAAGGATACAGTTTCTTACATTCAATTGAATATTTTTTAGATATAGAAAAAAAAAATATATATATATATATATACATATACATATATAAATATCATTATTTAATAATATTAAAGAGATTTATAATTTAAATATGTTCATTCGGTAATTAAAATTGATACAGAAATAAAAAGATATATTTTTTGAACGATGAGAATATTATTTAATATGTTTTACATTTCCCTTTATTTCTTTTATCAGAGAAAGGATTAGAATATAATATGTACATAATATAAAAAGAAAAAGATGGAATTTAAGTCGAATTGTTTGTAAAAGAGAAAGAGAGAAAGATCAGTTGGTATTGTTAACGTTAATCCCTGACACCAGTACTGCTTATCTGCTCCCCGCGCACAAATCATTATACGAAAAGCAGAAACAATCGTTGGAACGAGTATAAGAGAGAAAGAGAGAGAGAGAGAGAGAGAAAGAGAGAGGAGGAGGAAGGGAGAGGGAAAAGAGTAGGGATGGAGTTTAGAGCGAACGCGGAGAGAATGTTATTTATCGCGCGCTTTACCTCGACGCGGGCTTTTACGAATATCAGCACTTCGATTAACAAGAACAATCGTTTATTGTACACGAACCGGCGATTGTTTCGAGAGGCTCCTATATCCCCTCATCTCCCTTCACAGATATCCTGTTAGTTATGCGTTTTACTTTTCGGATCCGATTGAATCGCACGTTTTTACAGGATCATCCTGAGTACGAGCAACGATTTTCAACGATGTTTACGTAATACATCGAATGAAACAGACTCGGAAATAGAATTATACATTTTTCTTTTTCGTTTCTCTTTTTTGACCTATTCGAAGTATACAATAACAATTCGACTTTTTATCGAAACTTCCATTATTATTTAATGTAAATGTATCTTTGGTTATTTGAAATAGAGTTTGTATTTATTTTGCATACGTAGAAAGAAATGTAAATGTCTTCCGTTCTATTTCGTCCACTGTTGTTTCTTTCTTTTTTTTCTTTTTTTTTCTTTCTTTTTTATCGATTATCCGATAACCCCCATTCATTTAGAGAAATATTTTTTCTCTGTATATTATTTCTGATAGTCGATGTTCGAAGTTATTACAATGATAAAGTACATACGTATTATTAAATAAAAATTCTTTTATAATGATTCGTTTCGAGATAAAGAAAATTGAAAAATTTTATACCTAAAGAAAATCATACGGAATTTAATTAAAGAAGATTTCTATTTATATTTATTATCAACACATTCGATTTAGTTACTTAGAAAAAAAAAAAAAAGAAACAAGAAAAAGAAAAAGGAAAATAAAGAATTCGCAAGATTTTCGCTAATCTTCCGGAAAGTCCATCTTTTAACATACATCCGATTTAACGAACAGTCTTTCTCATTGTAAAAACCTCAGTTACCGAACTGTAAATAAGTATTACCACTCTACCAAGTTTAACTCGATAAATTCGGTTTACCTCGCTCGCCTTTCTTATCCGAAAGTTTCGTCTCTCGAGTCTGAAGAACAGAAAGGAAGAGAGAAAGAAAGTAAGAAGCAAGATGGCGATGGATAGTCTTCGCGTTGCCCGACGCGTATCTTACAATAACGTGTTAATCTTGAAGAAGAGCCATTCACGCTTTCGTCCGAGATGCGCTGCCATTACGAAAGTTTTCACAGGATTTCTGGATTTGGACTTTTCTAAATCGTTAGACGTGTTTCTTTTCTGACTGAGTAGAAACTCGCGAGTCAGCTTGAAAGAACGGGAGCAATGTGTTCTATCTCAGCGTTAAGGGAAAATCAGTGTTTAGTGCTTTTAAATCGGCTTTCGGTGTCCTTTGCGAGCTACCCAGTTTAAAATAAGAAGCTTCGAAATGGAATTGAAGCCTCAAGCATTCTTCATTGTTATTATTCTTTAGTATCCTTTAAAAGGAATTTTCTAAAGATGTTATTCAATGGTTCTTAATTTTGTATTATTATCTTTCACATACACGTTTTACGAATAAAAAATACAAGAGTTACCTTTTTATATTTGATATGATAGACAGATAAAATGCTTCTGAAATCAAATCAATATATATATATATATATATATATATATATATATATATATATAGTTTCGATCAATATGAAATATATACGTAATTATCAATATAATTTTACAATATGCACAGTGATGAAAAAAAGACATTTTTTTTCTCTACAAGTATAAAAATAATGCTCTTCTGTTTTTTGCAGGGTAACTCAAAAGGATAAAATTTATTAATTGTTCAGTTATAATCAATATTACCGATAGACAATTTTTATAAAGAATTTAATATAAAAAAAAAAAAGAAGAAGAAAAAGAAGAAGAAGAAGAAACAAATACTGATTCATTCTTCATGACGTACCACTTCATTTCTAGACTAATTGTAAGCCTCCAATTTCTCCTCTACCACTTCAGACACTCTCCTATCTTTTTTCTTTCTACATCTTTTCCTTTTTTTCTCGATGAGCTCTTCAACTTTCTTCCTTTTTTTTCAAAAAGAAGTCGACCGATCTTTACGCGATCTTACGATCGAATACTCTTACAAATAAATAAGCAATAAATAACAAATAAATCTTTTTTCCAAAATTGATCATTGAGGGAGGGAGAGAGAGAGAGAGAGAGAGAGAAAGAGAGAGAGAGAGAGAGAGAAAGAGAGAGAGAGAGAGAGAGAGAGAGAGAATACGTACATTTTTACGTAAACAAAATATTTCGTTTATTTCAATTTATTATTTTACTCAAAAAATCTCGAATAACTCGTACAATATACGCAACGATATACGATAACAGTAAAATATTTTTTCTCGATAAAAATAATAATTTTTAGAATATCTTATAAAAAAAAGTGAAAAGAAAAAATTATTAAAAAACAGATATTAAACTCAAACATATTTTTAAATTCGAATAATATAGATCTTTTCATCTGATCATCGAGATGTCTTTTTTCAGTAGAAAAC